>NW_009944951.1:0-39222 GCF_000696875.1 Nestor notabilis | reverse complement strand
GGGAAAGAGCTAATAGAGCCATGTTCAAAATATCTACCCTCTGATGGACAGATAGGTTTTACTTGTACTGAGCATAGTATGCAAAAGGCTTTATTTATTGACTTGTCTTGGGGAAGTATCTAATATGTGATTCTGTCTTCCAGTCTTTAAAGATTAATCCCAACATTTCTGTCTGACAAATGCCTGCCTCCTTAGTGATTAAGTGGTTAAGCACTGGTCTTTGACAGCTGAGATGCTGTTTCCATATGACTTACTGCACTCAATAAAATTAACACACTATATGACTAAAGTTTCATTTGTTTCATTCTGTGAAGTTTCACAATACTTCAGGAAAAGCCTTTGGACTGATTTTAGTGTCTTCTCCTTGATTTTTGTTCAGATCTAGTATCTAGTTTTGTCCTTGGCTTCATGAAAGAGAATGTACACACTGAAGTCTTCACTCCTTTTCCTTTGAGCCTTTAAAGGTACTTGCCTTTAATTGCTCTGTAACAAAATGAGCAGTGAACTTTTACTGTCACAAGATAATAGAAACATTCAGTGGTATTTACAGGACCTTTTGTTTCTTTTTATCTTAGTGCATTTCTAATTATGGTTTTTATTTGTATTACAGAACAGCTGAAGAATACCAATTAGGAATGGACCTCCTTTGTATTCAACTTTCTATGCCCTGAGGAGTATATAGTTTGATTTAACACAAAAGTAAATTAATTTAATAATTGGGAAGAACAGCTGTTATGAAGGAAGTCTATTGCATCAACCCGTGTGATGTTAACTGGTATTTTATGGTTTACTTTGAAATCCAGCTTTTAAAATCAGACAGCCAAGCTGTGAGCCTCACTTCGTTCATTCCACTCCCTTCCCTCAAGGAAGATTTAATTCTTCAAGCTGGGACAAAAGGTTGAAAAAGTGAGCTTTCATGGCTGCACTAAAGCATAAAAGGAAAAAACTTCTGAACATTTTGAAAACAATTTCATGAGATTAGGGTCTTTTAATTCTTGAATATTTATGGCTCCCAGTAAAATGAAAAATTCATACCACAAGTTGGTTAAGCAGAGTTATATACTGCCTAGTAGTATAAATAGGGGGATTTTTGTGTTTATATTCCAGTTTAAAATGTGAGCCTATTAAAATACTTAGAAAGCTGGCATACACATAAAGAAAATATCTGGACTGTCATTATTTTTAAACATCATTCATGCATCATCACTACATCATTCTCTTTCAAAAGTGCTTCATCAAAGTCTCAGCTCTTACTTGTAGTGCCCCAACTATAGATGATATGAGGAAAACCTCATGAGCAACAGAAAACCTATGTAGGAAGAGAAACAGTGTACAAATCTTTATTTTGTTGCAAAATCATTTGCTATTTCCCCAAGCCTAGCAGAGTCTTATGTCAATTTTTCTCTTGATGCTCTAGGATATCCAGCTAGCAAGACAGCCAGAGCCATGTCTCAAAACATGTTCCAGATGTCAAAACATCTTGTCAAAACATCTTGTCAAAACATCTAATGGTGACCCATTTTGGACCTAAATATTCATAGATACTGAATATTGTGCTACACATAGAAAATGAATATAAAATCCACAGTCACTGGGATGTTAATTTCTCTTTTTGCTATTTCTGGGTAGATGAAGAATCGTACTATGACTGTAACTGAAGCCATGTTATTTTCATTTAGCATACTGATATTTTCAGATTCTGTACTAATGATTTTATATCACAATTTTATTATAATAGAAAAGGTGATTTTGCCAGGCTAACTGAAAGCAGCCAAAGAATTTTTTTTAATACTTCTATTGTATATATTTTTATTTACAAAAATCTGTTTACGACTAAAAACAGCAGCACAAACATATTCATGCTAGACAGTGCTCTTGTTATTATTGTAACTCAAATCTGTATCACAAAACGCCCAGTTACAGAGCAGACTGTTAGAAAATATCTGTTCTATAATAACTGCTCTAATTTTTCTACAAGTGCCAAGCCTTTAGAAACCATGTATATAATCAAGACAATACATGTATAAAGATGGGCGATTCAATAAACAAATATGTCAGGATAAAGTGCAGTGCCCCCAGGACCATTTTGCCTTTCCATGTCCTTTGCTTATGTAAAAACAACATTTAAATAAATATCATCAGCATTTTATGGCAAAAATGACCATTTCTTTTTTCATAATAAAGGTCAAGAGTTTCTGATAATGCTAAGCATTTCCTTAATCTGAAGACTTTAACTGAATATTGAACTGTCAAGAAACTATGGTGTCACATGGAGATATGTCTCACCACAAAATGTCCCTAGTTCAAAGGGCAGCTTAGATAATTTTCTGTAAGTATTTGCCTCTCCAAAGGGCTTGTCATTTCTGCTAATGCAGCATAGGCCATATGTAGCCATTTATTTTAGAACAGCAATATGGGCTACTAAAATTTATAGCTGCATAATAGCCAGAAGGAAAAGAGGACAATATTTTAGAAAGAGCAAAAGTGAACTTTCTGCATATAATTTGTACCTTAATTTACGGTTTGGGCTTCTTAGTATCCTGGGTCTGTATCTTTTGCTAGGAAATAAATACGGGCATTTTTCACCTGTCTTAAATGTGCTATTGAACACTTTCTGTTAGGATATAGCCATAGAATAGCTGTACAGTCAACATAATTCAGCAGTTAGCAACTAGAAAGTTATTTATCCCTCTTTTTTTCCCTTCAAGAGATTAAAAACAAAGAGGGATGCCAGTGCAAATGAAGGAGATGGAGGAAAATTCAGTAGCCAAAGAAGTGTAAAGTAACATACAGACTTCCTATCTTCAGTGCTGCTCCTATATTACTCATTTTTAAGCTCTTCGTTTTTTGTTTGTTTTAGCCCATTAGAAATACTCATATAATCTGTCACTCTGTTGGGAAACTTTACAAAATTGTACTGCATGGTATTCTTCTATTTAGGGATACTTAACATGTATTTTTTATTTAAAGCTGATGTTTTTTCTTTTACCTGAGACACTAATTTTTGTCCTTTAGGACACATTCTAGGTCTATATATCTCCTTTCTCCTTTCTTCATCTCAGGCTTATATCTTTTAATTTATGGATCAAATGTTGTTCTTCAGCCTACCTCTGTAAATCTTTCATGAGTTAGTCTGGATTTATGCTGAGGAAATGGAGGGAAAATTGCCTTCATGCCTCTTATCTGATGTAGTCTCTTTTCCCTTTAAAATACAGCATTTCCAGACACTGAGCAGATATAAAACCAATACAAAAGCTCCTATCCACAGCAACTGGTTTTTGGCCAGATCCTCCTGCTAAATTGTTTATTTCTTCCTTGACTAGTGTCTGTTGCCCAATCCACCTCTATTATTTTTGTTTCAATCTTTCCCAGCAAAATTTGTGTACTCATTTATTTTACCACATTTCTTTCTGTTCTTGTCCACAGAGTGAATGTTTTCTGTCAGCACACATCAAAAGATGAATCAAAAGATTACAATTACTGTGGGATTCACATTTTTCCCCTAATCCTGAAGATGTAACACTAAGTGAACACCAAATGGGAAAAGAAGTAACTGAATTTTTAATACAATTAATATGTTAATTCACATTATTTCAAAATTCCTGAATCTACTTTTCTCACAGCACTGGTAAAAATGCATCCCTATTACAGCAAGCCTGCTTCTTTAGCTAATAGAAAAGCATTATACATGATATAGGACTCACAAAAAGTTTAATATCCAGTGAGATCAGCACAGCAAGGAACATTTTTCTGCCCTCTCATAAATTTTGTAAGTCTCCATTAGTTATGGGAAAGCATATTCACTCTGAATAAAATGTGTTACTTTGTACTTGAGGCCATATTTCACAAAGAATAAATCGTGGCACACTGTATAGATTGCCAGGCATTTCTATTGTAATGAATCAGAGGGCTATTCTGCAACTCCTGAACCCAGAGAATGGGCAGGAGAGCAGCAAGGCTCAAGTGCCAGCAGCTGTCACTGCCCAAAGAGAGCATTACTAACTCTTGTTGTTTATTGGGATGTATGGAGCACCAGTTTTTGTGTGTCAGCAGACAGGGGTGACCACTGACCACGTTTTTCTTCCCCTTGTCCTTAATTCTGTTCAGATAGCACTCTCAACAAATAGCTCAGGCTTTTATGGATGGATCTGGCATGGCAGATCTTCTAGAGAAAATTCTTAGAACTCATTTGTCTAAAATAGTGACAAACTGCAAGAAAATAAAAGCTGTCCAATATTCAAGCAGCAAATGATTAAATAGTATTTTAGTGAAACCTTATGCTTGCAACACTCACCAAACCATTCAGTCCAGCTACTTTTTTTGTTGCCTTGCAAATGTGTTTAGTAGTATCTTTTTTTATCTCACCCCATTCTCACAAAAGATGAAGAAAGAAATGCTGTTTAGTGCACACCTCTCCTGCTGACTAACCCAAAAATTGCCTATTAACCTATGAATCTTAGTGCTTCATCTGATGTTTGACATTGAAGTTGGATGTCAGTGAATATTTTCCTCAAAGCAGACTGCAAGTCTTTCAAAAAATCTGCTTAGTCCCAGCAATCTGAAGTTTGTATTTTGTAATATTTTTTTAAAAAATACTGTTAATCCCATTTTCTATTGAATTTCTACTCATAAATAGATTAAATTTTTTGTATGCTTCACTTCTGCTAGGAGGTGGCTTGTTTTGTTGGTTTTGGGTTTTTTTCAGCAGTCACTGACATGCTTTACCTGTAATTAGAAATTCCCTGCTAAGTCTCTTGTTGCAGTGGAGATGATTGTAATCTCAATTGAAACCTTTTGTGTTTGATCTATCTTGTAACTGGTTGTACTATTTAATTAGCATTTGAGGATTAAATTTTGAAATGGAATATTTAAATGCAATTTAATTTCTGCAGAGCTGGGAAAGTAAACCCATGTGTCATTTTATTTAAGATCACTATGTGGCTTATCATTTGAGCATTGACATAATGTAGCATATTTTTTAGATAGGAGTAGTTCCTCTAGAATGAACATATTCAATCTGTATTAAATACCAGATGCCAGGATCTATCACATCCTTTAAAGACTGTGATTAGAGTCCATCTGTTATACAGAAAAATAAAAATGACCAAAGAGTGTTCAAATACTGAAATTTAATTAAATAGCTTAATACAATTAATTGTCTATTTTTAAAAGGAAACATTTTAAATTTTTAAATGTGTTTTTAAAAAATGGATAATGCACTTCTTTTCTCATGTAAAATTAGTATTAAAGAGTAGTAACAGCCTATGAAAGACACAAGTCTGATATGGAATCACTACGAAGTTAAAAATGTGAGATGTATGTAGTTGACAAATTATGGTATGCTTCCTTTCATCATGTACTGGCATGGATTGTGTTGGGAGCCTGAGGTGGGATACAGAGAAGGAAACCTTTGGTCATTGACTGCCATCTGGATTCTAGGTTACATGGAGTAGGAGTTTCAGGATGTCTGATAAATCTTCCTTTTTAAATCTACACTTCCTATTTTTGAGAGAGGAAAGTATTTTGCCTTTATCAAAATGTTCATACATAATCCTGCTTTCATACCAATTGATGTATAAGTGCAATCTCTGATCTAAACTCTTCTTGAAACAGAGGCAGTAGAGTGAGGGACAGATGTTCAACCACTGCCTTGGAAATGAGGATATGGGGGTTCTCAGTTGTGGTGCAAGACCTTTGATTAGCTGTGCATTTTTTAGATATAACATTTTTCAGTTTGTAAAATAAGAGTTATAATATTCGTCTACTCTTTAAATGGTTTCTCATTTAAAAAGCATTTACAAAAAAATGATCCAGAAGTTAAGTTAAAAAATAATCAATGTATCTTCTTAAGAGAGAAAGGGACTTTACAGAAGGTAGGAACTGTCCTGTGAAGTGTCTTAGTGAAAAAATGAATTGCAGTAAGAAATGTAGATTCTGACTTAACAGAAAAAGAAAACATTTTTTTCTGCAACACTCCATCTAAGCTGGTATTGTTGTAGAAGCTGAGCTGTCAGTAACTAAGACTTTGTGAAAATTCTCTCTGCAGGCAAGCAAGGGAGAAAACTGTAGTAATGTAATAATTTTATTTTATTTTCTTGTTTATGTGTGAAAGGGAAAAATACATGTGTGTTCATGAAAGTGTTAGAGAAGGTTTATCTACTGGTGGAAAAAATTGCATTTACAAGAGGAAAGAGGTGAAGGAGCAGGTAGTTCCTACCTTACTTACTGGAAGACAAGCTGCAGGAGATTACTGTCGTTTTGTAGAGATAAACACTCTGCCTATTACAAATTTTTATACAGAAGTCTGCAATACACAAAAATACTAACATTTTCAAAGAGACCTAGTGAATTTTTAGGCCTTCTAGAAAGTATGAAGTATTGTTTTCTGAAAATATAACTGATTTACTACCTTTTAAGTTGTGAGATGACTTTGATATAACATGTTTTGGTGTATTAGTTACATTATGGCTGTTGTTCATGCTTCTCCATGTTACCTTTCTGTCAGCATGAGGTGGCTTCTCTGCCTGACATTGCAGACTAAGTCACTCAGGCTCTTCATGATTAATTAAACTTAGATTACATTAGTATTTATGAAGATATTGAGATTTAAAGCCTTAAGGCACATGTTCTTTCTTGTGCAAGTTTGGGAATTCAAAAGATAACAAATTGTGAGGAGGAGCTTTCATATGCAATTATGTGTCAGGATAAACATTCTGACTCTGTCAAGATATTTGCTCTGTCTGGGAAAGGATTGCTTCCATCATTAATTTATTTCCAGTAAATAAGATAATATTTTGCTAATTTCACAAAATGGAAGAATAAAACTAGAAGCCTGACTGCTACTGTTTAGCAGTTTTCAGGAGAAGATAACTGGCTTTTTCCTGAATCACTTTTTCCTTTAGGAAAGATATATTTCTTATTTTGCATTGACTGTGTTTGTCATTGACTGTGAAATTCATCTGCACTACCTGGCCCCACATGACCATCTGTCTGTTTTGGCTGGGCAGTGATGCCTGTAAGCACAGAGCTGACCTTAGCCACTGGCATGCTATGAACAAGGTCATTAATCCAGCTGGAAGGCTAGCAGGAGTCATGCTGGCCCATAGAAAAGTTTTGATAGGTCCCTTCCCAAGAGCTTTTCTGCCAGATGAAAGGGCTGGTGGAACTGCACCACCAACAAAACGTGGGAGTACCTTCAAATGCTAGTTGCTTCTGAAAAGTAACAGAAAAAAAGAAAGTGTGTTTTGTATTTTTTTTAGAGTAAACAGTTTCTGACTGTTCATTTAGGTACATCCTAAAGCCGTTTTTCACAGTCAAAGTAACCAGAACCTGGGATCTCTAGAAATAGTTCCTTTTAGTCAGTAAAATAGAGGTGGTTAATATGAATTGAATTTCCAAAGAAAAATTGATTGATGTTTTCAAAACTGTGTAAAATTCATTAAGTTTTGAAATTATTAAATGATGTTTTAAAGGACTTTTAATTGTGCAGATATATGTGTATAGAAAATAAGTGATGAACTAAAAACCAAACCAAACGTTAACTCTGTATTTCTTTTCTAGTTGTTACGAACTGAAAATAGAATTCTACTGAAATTGTGAATAATCATGTTGATTTATGTCATATGCTTATGAAGAATATTTTTTTCTACCAAGTGCAGCCTATAAATAAGGGATAAATGGAGGCAATTATTTTAGCTTACTTATTGTGAATGTGGTTTTAAAACAAAGTTTCTTGGGGCAATTATAGTATCTCTGAATTTTTCTGTGATTTTTAGAAGAATTTCTTTATCTTGAATCCTTAGTATCCTCAGGGAGACAATATATTCTCAGTTCTCTGGACAAGGACCACCTAATTAAGAAATTGCCCCAATGCTCTCTTTGCTGACTTCTGCTGAATTAATTAAATATTCTTGTTTTACCCCTTTAAAAAATATCTTATTTCCAAATCTGGCCCATGTTATTGTGGGTACCTGCAGTATTTTCAGGCTTAAAGCACACAAAGTGTTTTTTTCTTGACAAGCCTGAGTCCCAAGTGATTTCCCTCAGTCTTCTCTGCAGAAGTTTCTATAAAATTAGCTTGTTTGTTATTTTGTTCTCCAGAGCCCATTTTCTCCCCAAGGAGCAAGTTAATTTCTCACCAGAATGGAATTTTTCTGTCTTCTAGTGGTCCACTGAGGGAGAAATAACTCTGGACTTCTCTAGCCATGACTTAGGCAAAATTCTCTTTATTTCCAAAACCAGAAGGGATGGTAGAATTTCCTTTCATCTCTTCTTGTTTTTCAGTTTCAAAATAATGCAATCAGGAAGGACTGTGGATATTAAGGATTACCTTTGTTGCCTCTTTTCTTGGTTTTGCTGCTATTATTGCAGTAGGCAAATAAGCAAAACTTTTTAAAAAAGAAGTTGTCTGCAATAGATAATCTTAAACAATAGACCTGCTAGGTCATGTTTATACCACAGATCCTTTTTACAAAACTGAAAAAGAGTTAAAGGGTGAGTTATGAATAGCAGAACCCACAGAACCCACAGTATGATGTAGTTTAGGATGATGCTGGAACTTGTTGTCATTGTACTGTCTGAGAACCGGCTGTAGCTGTTACTCACCTAAGTCACTGCTCCCAGGCACCTCTGCAAGGCCTTCTGTGTTCTCTTCAGAGCAGAATCACAATGCCCTGTTGCTACACGAGCCAGCATCCGAAAGGCTGATGCTACTGATAGCACAAAGTTGCTAAGGACAGTGGAGAGCCAATGCCACCCACACTATGCTTCTTATCACCCTCAAGAACAACTGCTATGAGAAAGAAAACCACACTTTTACTGATTGAGGTTAAAAAAATTTTTTTCAATGTGTCAAAGAAACTCAGTGTCTGGTTTGAACAGAGCTTTGCAATATGTCTGTCATTAAAACCTGTGGATGTGTGGAATAAGACTTAGGGAGAGGAAACGGACTTTCATTGACTCTTGTGACATTGATACAGGGCATATTCTTTACTTTGAAGCAATTAAAAATTAAAATAATATAGTGTAAATTTTAATTAAATTTTGAGTTGAGAGAAGCATTCAGACTTACTTTGCTATAGAAACAAGCTTGGTCTATGATACCTATTTTTTAAAAACGTTGACCCTTTTTTATGATTATGACTAACATTATCTCTTTATATCTTTAAGGAGGATGAAAGTGCCTGGAAAAAAACAAAATTCTGAATTGCATTGTGTATTGATCTGTTTTCTCCTTACATGATGTGACCCGAAACAGCTGCAAAGGTAAGTTCCATTCTCCTTCTTCCAGTGAGAATTCAGAGAAGTATGAAGGTATCATTCACAGGGATGACTTACATGGAGGGGGCCAGCCTGTCAGAGAGTGTGTCCCATAGGAGAAGTGAAGCAGTGACAAAAGGCTGATGGGAATTCCTGAATGTACTAAAGCAGCATCATAAGGTTAGAAAATATCCTGGCCTCCAGGAAAATGTAGTATATCATCATTCTCTGTGAAATGTGATCTCCAGGGTAAACTACAACAACTGTAGTACCCTCACAGTCAAAAATATTTAGCTCTGCATTTCTGAACTGGGTATAATAGCAATGGTGTAATTTTATGTTTAATAAAGCATACTTCACTCTGGTAGCCTTCAGCCTATCCTGCACTTAATTTTATGAAATACTTCCTTCTCTTTGTCTCTGGTCTATATTCCTCTCCAGGATGTCTGGAAGGAATGTAAAAGCATCTCATTCCTTTCAGACCATTTGTTCACCAGCCAGCTTGGCTGCAGATTTCTTAGTAATGCATGAACAGTCAATTCAGTGTTCAGGAGAAGTCATGTGCCTCTTTCAAATTCTCTGGGGTGAAGGGAAATGAATGAGGAGCATTAGAAATCTACAAAGAAAGCTAAGAGATATGAATTCATACCCTTTCTTTCGTCAAGTGTAACGATAGGAAAGAGCAGTTATGTCCCTGCCTCTAAGGTTCTGGATTAAAATTATTGGGTTTGGATATTGTACATCTTCTAAAGTGTTTTCTCCTAAGTCATCAGATCCACGAAGCTATTGCCCCATGTAGCATAAGAAACAACATAGTTCTGCTGAAAGGTAGAAAGCTCATTGGTCCTTCTCTCATGGTTTGTGAATGGATGTACAGTACAACAAATCTGGGAAAAAGCCCTTTTACAAGCTGGAAAAATAGTTATTTTCCATTCATGGGTTTACAGGGAAGTTTCTTCAGTGGTGCCGAGGAGCAGGATAGCAAGGGATCAGTTAACATATTCCACCTAAGATGGCATCAGAGCCATTTTTTTTCCTAAGATATTGTTTTCTACTTCATATGTGCTGTGCACATTCAGCAGACAGGATTAGCTTTTGGTGTAAGCCTTGCTGATGTCAATAAGCCTACACCAGCAAAAGTTTGGCTAAGCTGCTTTTCTATGCTTAGACAGAATGACTTCAACAAGCACCCGAGAGTTAGGACTCTCATTTCTGTGTTGCTTAAGAAATCAAAATGATACTTTCAATAAAATAAAAGCTTTTGAAATACAAGAAAATACTCCATGCAGTAGCAAATAAGAGCAAACAAGCTACTTTTAATGTCACCACTGATTGATCAGAAAACATTTCATTTCATATGAACTGTAACAGCTGACTATTAACTCCGACAAACTTCTAAAAATGTCTCTTTTTCTTTCTGCTCATATTAGCACCCATTTCACTAGCAATACAGAACCCACTGTGTCTGCCTGGCATGAATAATAAGCATCTGTCAGGATATCTGCATCTACAATTAAATTCTGAAACTGCTGTATAGTTTCTGAACAAATAGAAGCTGAAAATCTGTCTGTTTCTATCCTGAGAATTAGAGAATTTGATTGCCCACAGTCCACAGGAGATTTAACCTTGCCTCACCATGCATCACAGAAGGCGTTTAAGATGCATGACCATTAATTTAATCATCCTGAAGTTTACCACTGGGAAAAGGAGGGCGGGAGAGGAAGGAGACCAGAGAGGTGCACAGTAGTGATCCGTTGGTCATCCACTCTACAAAAACCATCATCACAACAGGCATTAATTGACTCTTTTGTTGGCAGCCTCCACAGAAGATTGAACTCATTCCAAACCTCAGTTGGTCTAATAAAGGTATTACGTCTCTCCACAGATCTTACCTCCCATACTGAAGCAGACTTCCTCTGATGGGGGTGCTCCTTTTCAAGGAGCCCTGAGGTTAGCTGATCTACAGGGAAGTTTAACGTGAGTATATATGCAATGGAGGAGTAGATGTCAAACTTCCTCTCTACTATTGCTACCCCAAAGCCTTTCAGGGCATTCAGTTAATGTACTAAAACCTCATCACTATTTTTTATTTCAAAATATAATTCAAATGAAAAAAGGTGTAATATTCAAAAAGAGCTCTATTTAGACACCTAGACACAAGTTATATACTTCATTTATCACTAAAATTGATTTGTTGTTTAGTATCCCAAATGTCATTCCACCTTTTTCGTCTGAAATATGTACTAGATTTATACCTTATCATTCCTTATTCTACCTAAAGAACAAATTTTCAAAAGCAGGAATATAACATCTATGATTTTCCAGTGAGAGATTTTTACAGATTTGTACACTCTAAAAGGCAGAAATGTCATCTGATCTGATGATAGAACCATACACCATACAGCTCCCGTCAGTTACACTTGTGCTTAAACCACCACATTTCTGTTTGGCTAAAATATGTTTTAAAGAAATGAAGTTGTCAAGAAATAGAGAACTGTTCTTTACCTCAGTAATTTATTTTGAGGGTTGACTCACTAACTGCTTTCTTAATGAAATGTGTGCCTTTCTTTTTAATATGAGTTTGTGTGGGTTTATTATCCAGACTTTTAAAGCACTGTTTTTTTATGTTAAAGTACTATTTTTCTATCATTAAAAAGGTTGGTATTGAATTTTCTTGGAGGTATTCCAATACTTTAATTACATAATGTCTCAGGTTTCTCTTTTGATGAAGTAAATGGACTTGCCTCCTTCATTCTCTCTCCTCCTTGCATTTGGACCTCAATTAAGACATGGGGTTGTTCTGTGATCTCTCTTAAATCTGTCAATCTCCGTTCGGAAGTGCAGACATCACAATGAGCTGCAGTACTCCAATTTTAGTTTCACTGGTGATCATTCAGGTACATAATGTCCACTTCTCTCAAAATAATTTCCTGGTTCACATCAGCTTTCCTGGGTGTGTTTGGTTGTCATTCTCTCTGGAAATTGTGCCACTTTTATATAAATGACTTGGTTTAGGCATACAAAGTTGAAAATGCTGGTATCTGCTCCAAGAAACTAGCCCAAAAAAGAGCTTGATGCAGACAGAATCTAATATGACCAGAGACATCTATTGATTTCAATGAGGCTTTATACAAGCCCAAATGCTTTCCCATGTGGAAATCCGTGAACTAAATTTGAAAATATTTACAACCAATCAGTAACGGAAAACAATGAGGGTAAGAAAAGAGAAGTATGGTAAAAAAAAATCATCTTCAGATAGGTAGCATTGTGATTCTTCTAGTTTCAAAAATGCATTTTATTTTATTTATTTTTTATTTTATTTTATTATTTTACCAGTGTATGAAAAAAGGTGTAATATTCAAAAAGAGCTCTATTTAGGCACCTAGGCACAAGTAACATACTTCATTTATCACTAAAATTGATTTGTTGTTTAGTATCCTAAATGTCATTCCACTTTTTTCGCCTGGAATGTGTACTAGATTTATACCTTATCATTCTTTATTCTACCTAAAGAGCAAATTTATGCAAAATGACTGGTAAACAGTCATCTGTTAAGCAGATGACTGATAACCTGTAGAAGAAACAATACAATGGAACTGGAGGACAAATTCTACAACAAAATTATACAGTCTTGCTACTTGTCCCATTGATTTAATTTCTCTAGAAGCATATATGTTGGCTAAAGCCAAGGATTGAACAGTAACACTGTATTTTCATTTGTAATTTATTCATTGGAAACTTTTTTTGAAAGTAGAAATCAATTTGAAGAGAATCTCACCTATTACTTTCATCATCAATTCCTATGGGAAAGAGCCTAGAAAAATAATTAGAGGTTGCATGGAAACTTAAATCAATTTGTTAATAATTTCAGAACATTTGTCAAATATAAATATGAAAATTAAACAAGAGCTTTCTGATACTGATTTAAAATTGCAGTTTCAGCAATCTACTTGCCAGAGGCAAGTGAAAGATGGGAAGCAAAATTAAGTTTCTCTAAGTAATGTTTATGTTTTGTTCTGCTTCAGATGCCAGGAATGCTATACATACAGGACAGAAAGCAAAACAGCAAGATAGGAAATTGCGTTTACTTCACCACAAAGTTTAAGTAGTTGTTAAGATCCATTAACGGCAAAAGAAGCAAGAATGGCTTTGACTTCTGGTGTAACTTTTAAAAGCCCAGAGGAACAGCTTCTCTTTCCTTCAGTGCAGTTTATACCTGCCACAGACCCACAGGTTTTGCATGACAAAATCAAATAAATATTGAACAACCTAGCCCATCTGCATTTTTCTTGTACCAATGTAGAGAGCTAACGCTATGAATATCCCTCTGAAAGTAGAAACAAATTGCAGCCGAGTTAGGTTGATAGTGGCACAGTTAACGTTCACTCATTTGGCAAAATCCTCAGCATTAGCAAAATACATTCAGTGAACCTACGGACTAGTTGGAGAGCACATTTGCTTTCCCTTGATTTAGGACATCCCAGGAGATTTATCTAACTACCAGCAAAATTTAAAATCTGCTTCCATCAGTCAAGAATAGTCAGGTTATGTGGAGAATATGTGTAGAGGGTAACTATTTCTGTTGTAAGTGAACGACTAATCTATAAGTAAAAGATACTGTTGAAGTTCAAGGAAGTCCTGATTCTCAAAGGCATTTTGAGACAGCTCATCTTTGTGAACTGAGTAAACCCAGCAAGGACTACTTTTGAAAATTTCACCTATTCTGCACTGGTAATTTTCTTTCCTGTTATTGTAAAGGTTCTGAGGTGGTCTGCTCAAACTTTGAGAAAATTGAAAGGGGAAAGTATCTAAAAATGTTCCTGACAACCAAATAACTCTGTACTTCTATGTAAACTCTGAACTGACATTAAGAATTACTGGACTTAAAATGAATTATGAAAGCTTAAAGGGAGGTAATGATATTGTAAAGCTCTGTTCAAGGTAAGAAAATTTGCTTTTTTGGAATAACAATTTTGCTATGGAAATGTTCTCTTTCCACTTCTAATACTCACAGCTGATACCCCAAAAAATAAAAAAAAAATCACTAATAGATTCTGCCAAATAAGCTCTATTATTGTTGTTAAGCACTGACCATTACGGATGATGTATCTTAATGACACTACTATGATTTTAGACTGGACATCACAGATGTGTGAAATCATTCCTACAACACATCAGAAGCTGTTGTGACCACAAAATAACATCAAATTAATCTAGAGCTGGAAGTAAGATGGGAAATTAAGCTTTTCGGTAGTATCATTAGCAATTTCACATTAAGTCTGAGAACTCTCGGTAGCATTGCACAATAACGCATTATTCTGCAATGTGTTGCAATGCATTACAGCAACACACTTTTTGCTTCTTTTGGTTTATGTAAATAAGCAAAAACTATTTTAAAGTCCTCAGGAAGACAGGCTTCATAATAGCAGTTTGAACTGAAGCTTCGGTTTATGTTTATAAACATGTTTTTATCTTAGTGAAGAGTGAAAATGTGCCACCAAAACTGTCAGCTTTCTTCTGTGCCACTTCTGCAAACATTTCCTCATGAGTCTATTGTTAGGTATGCATGTGTTTGCTGAAGGTGCTTGAAAGGTTGGGCACGTAAGAAGTGTTGTTCCTGAACAGAATAATGGTTCAGCAATTTCCATAACCTGTTCTAGCGATGGCCAGTGATGGATGCTTCACATCTATTTAATGGTGCAATAATACATCATGAAGATATGATTGTCCTTATCCTACACAACCCTGGCTGAGGAATACTGAACTGTGGGAATTGTTTATACTAAAGCTGTTTAGTTGTAAATCCTTTTTTCATGAATTATTCTGACTTTACAATGTTAGTCCAGTTTTAAAAAGGAATAGCTCTGCTGATGTCAATACAGTTTCACTGAAGGATTGAATGTCTACAAAGCCAAACTTCAGTGATGATTCTGGTAATTCATGATTTCCAGTGTCATTTCCAATCATGGATTTCCAGTTGTGTCAGTGGAAATGTATCCTCATCCTTCTAGAAATGTTAATAAAAGTATAAAAAGTATATAAAAAAGTATATAGATCCTTTTCCATTCTTTCCTCATAAAGTCCTATTCAGTGTTCAAGCTGAAAAATTACAAGTTGTATAGTGATGTACATATATTAAGCATAAATTCTAAACACAAACTCTGCCTTAGATACCTTATATTCTTTTGTTAGAGTTCTTGTTAGTGTAGCTGGTGTTCATAGACAATGTAGCAAATGTGGAAACCTGGAAAAATCAAACTGCAGGAGCTAGATGAAAACTTAACTAAACTTCAAGAAGAAAAGGTGAATGTTTTTCACCTATGAGGTTATTTTCCTAATAAACTGAAAGGAGATAAAGAGTTTCTACATTTTGCTAAAGTGAAATCCAAATTCATATTCTAATTATTGCAAACATGAGCAAACCAGCTTGCTTTGTAATTCTGGAAAAAAGTGCATACAGTTTTTTAAAGAGAATTCCTTTTCTGTTTATGACACTCCTTGCTGAACTTCTCAGTCATCTTCCTGTGCAGGATGCATTCTAAGTTTTTGCTTTGAGCAGTGTTTTATGACAGTGCTGTTCCTTACTCTATTGCTGTACTTTCATAACCACTTATCTTCAGTTCCTTACCTCTTTATTCCACTAAAACAAAGTCCTGATGTAGGTTTAAGATAGTCAGTGAGGTTTGGAAATCAAGCTCTCTGTTTTTAATTAAGATCTCCAAACAAAATTAGATTATCTTCTGTCACTTCTGTCTAATTGTGTATCTATCTGTGTGGAAAGTTTTAGAATTATAAATAAAAATATTATAATGTCTTTCTATTCAAACATATGTAGGGCTTACTATTAAATTCTCCTAAGGTCCTCTGACTCAGTAGAGAGAAGAGATAAATGTGTAGAAGACAACCAACAGATAACATGAATTCAGGGACATGAATTCAGGAGGTAAGTTGTTCATCAGATAATGAATTGTCCAGGTGTCAGAGTGTACTTATTCGTTCTTCAAGTCAACTGTAGAATATTTTGCAAGGTCAGGCAAAATTTCCTTGATGAGGTAAAAACTCTGCTGTATAAAAATTGATTTACTCTGGTATCAGTATTTGATCTAGATCCTTTTCAGAACACTTTGCCCAGCTGTTTTGTAATAAATGACACAACTACTCTGCCGTGTATTGACGTGGTTTCTAGCGTGTATCCCTTACTGGATTGCATTCAAAAATTCCCCAAACAAACAAACAAATTACCAGTATTCTAGATCAAATATTTAGTATGTATATTATGTTTACAGATCTGTGAAATTAATTTCAGACAGAGTTTTCATTTGTGTTTATTTGTCTTTCTCCTGCAGTTTAGAATACTGCAATACATTTGTTTCTATTCAGTGCATGCTCCTTTGTAGTTTGCTCAGTGTTTTAGGAGAGGATGGACACAGATGAAGTAAAAAAGTGATTTTTATTTAAAAAAAAAAAAAAAAGAAAAAAATTACTATCTTTCATGGTATTTTAACTCAAAGCTTGGGAACTAAAACCCCTTTTTTGCACAGCCATGTTATACAATTAAATGCTTGTGGTAGTAATTTTAGAGATGGATTTACATGTGAGTCTCCCAGAGAAGTTGATGGGAAACTGCCCATAAATTGAGGGCAGTCTGTGGTTCTAAATGCGTTTACATGATACACAGTATGAAATCTCCAGTAACTCAAAAGATTTCTGCTTGTGTTTAGCCCACTTTTTAGCTCACCGTGGGTGCTGATGGTGAAAAGAAGTTGTATGAGCTGTTTGTGAAAAGTAGACTCCTCCAAGGATGAAAAAGAGGTAATATATTTTGAAATATGGAATGGAAGCAGTGTTGCATTAACAATGTAAAAACAGCTTATATCTGAGTATAATTAATTAGGATGTTTTTCAATGAAACCAGTTCTTATAAAAATGTTGGCCTAGATCAGTACTAAGTTAAAGTGTACTAACTTCATATATCAATTTTAATAAAGCCATGGAGATGCAGAGCAGACAGGAAATCGGCTTGCCACTCTGACATTAGGAGTCAGAGACTAGAGCCAAATTATCATTTAATCAGCTAAACTGTAACTCCAATGCAACTTAGGCAGCTCAGATCTTCCAACTGGCCCACAAAATCTCTGTCTGACTGCTTAGATCCCTGATGTGCCAATAGACTTTTTATCAGCAACATTATTTGGCTCCCTGAAATGTAGAAGTATGCAGATATTGTTTAAGCCAGCCATAGTAATTTACTCATTCATCTTACACTTAAGGCAATGAAATCAAGTTGCAAATGTAATTAGGCGCATTTTCATTTGAAGAATAGCTGGATTTTTTTTTTTTTTTTTTTGTGTGTATCAACGATATTTTTCATGCAGTAAAAAATTACAGAAACTAAAGGTTCCCTTCTATAAAGGTCCTTTAATCCAACCTATGTATGGGACAGATGCCCATTTATTCCAGCAGGGAATTTGACTCATGCTGAAGAAACTTACAGTGACCTGTTTCTTTGGTTTTAATAGGTTTTATTTATACCTTAAGGGTATGCTGGACATCTTTGTTCTCCTTGAAATCCCAGCCAACAGATATTAAAGGCTGTTCAAGAAATAATGCCCATAGCAAGCAATTAAAAGAAACACAGACAATGCTCAACCAAGGGAAGGTACTTGTCCTTCCTACGTCTAAGGAAGGACAAGTTGTTAACAGTCTGAGAGAATTCCCTGATAAAGTCAAAACAACTTGAGAAGCTCACCTCTACCACACCACAATTTATACAACTGTGTTGCTGAGTAGAAGGGAAAATGTTTTACCTTGTTTTAGTGAATTATAAAATGATGCAAACAGAAATATTGAGGAGACAATTTTTAGTCCATTGGCTTTGCTTCATTCTGGCCATATAAATTGATATGAAAATCAGGTTAATTGCCTTCTGTCCCAGACAGCCTGCCACCAGACTATTTCTGACCTGCATGTAGATGTTGCAAGAAGGATGCGGCTACAAACAGCAGTAGCTGTAGGGTGTCTTGGCAGACTATGATCTTTGGGCATACTTTTGGTCACACTTAGACTTTGGCTGTAAGTCAAGAGTTACTTCTATGCATGCCAACTTAATATTTTACTCTACACAAAATCCTAGATAAAATGTGATCTTGGAGTGTGTAGAAGTGGGTATGTGCCCACTTTTTATTCAACAGCAGAGATGCGAGGTTTCTAGAATCCATGTTTTTTCCCCTGTAAGCATACTTCTGATTTTCCTTACGTTTCATCTCTCTTTAAAGTGCTGTTGTGACAGCTGACTAGCAACGTTTTGACATTGTTCCTAGCAATTCTTCAGGTGTTTTGCCTAGTTTTGAAGTCTCATTTCCTCACCTTTCTACATATGGCATTACCTCTCAATATTCAAAGTCAAAATGGTCTGTATTGGTCCTGTTTCCTCTATTGCCAATGTCCTCTTGATCCAATTTGATGGCTTTTAACTCCTTCTCTTTCATCAACTTCTTTTTAGTCATAAACTGTATGCATCCTTGTCGTGGTTTAAGCCCAGCCGATAACTTGGAACCACGCAGCCGCTCGCTCACTCCCCCGCCTCTGTCTTCCTCCCCCTGCTCCCGGAGGGATGGGGAGGAGAATCGGAGGAATGTAACTCCCACGGGTTGAGATAACAGCACTCCAGTAACTAAGGTATAATACAAACCACTACTGCTACCAATAATAATGATAAGAGGAATAACAAGGGAAAAGGACACAACCGCTCCCCCCCCGCCGACCGATACCCAGCACGCCTCGCGCCGCGATCTGGGCCTTCCGGGGAACTCCCCCCAGTTTCTATACTGGACATGACGTGCCGTGGTATGGAATACCCCTTTGGCCAGTTTGGGTCAGGTGTCCTGCCTCTGCTTCCTCCGGGCTTCCCCTCCTCTCTGGCAAAGCATGAGACTGAGAAAGTCCTTGGTCAGAGTAAACATTACTGAGCAACAACTAAAAACATCGGTGTTATCAGCGTTGTTCCCAGGCTGAAAGTCAAAAACCCAGCACTGCACCAGCTACTAAGAAGGAGAAAAAATGACTGCTGTAGCTGAACCCAGGACAATCCTCTATTTAATTTAACTTTTGCCTCCTTATGATGTAGTATATAGAGTATAACACCACCGCAGTGTCAGACACATATTGAGGGAAAGCAGGGTTAAGGGAGTCCATACAATACAATAGCATTACATTACAGTACCATACAAGCAATTTAGAATACAAGAAAATCCATGCCACAGCATATTTCCATCTCTGAATTTGACACTGAGTATTCTTTGATGTTGCTGAGGATGTCTACTTACTGGACCGCAATGTCAGCTAAAAAGTCAAAATATAAAATGCTCAGTTTTCATTTATGTCTGCACTGGCAGAATGAATTTAAAAGAAAAAAAAAGGCTTTCAAAGAACTGAGAAGCTGTGCTTTGATAAACAACTCTAAGTAATTTTGAGGCAACGGTACATACATGGGATGAAGAAAGCAGAGAGATATTTTTGCTACTAATGCTGAATTAAAGAACAAAGTAAAATCAGCAGGACTGCCAATACAGCCTGTTATGTATGTTCTCTATAATGAAATTTGAGATAGACATTTCACATTCTACTCCATGGCTTAATGACTTAATTGTACCATTAAATCTACAAACTTGCACTAAAAGTAACTGATGGTTCATGAAAACCCCTCAAAAGAAATAATCCTAGAAACTTTTCATATGAGATGATTTTCAAAGCTTTCCTCAAGCTATTGTTATTTAGTTCAACTGTATATATGACATGTCACTGCATTTAATTTTATTAATTATATATAATGATTCTGACAAAATACATACCACTTCCATTACCCAGCAAAACCCCCTTCATTTAAGAAATTAAAACTTCAAGTTGAAAGAAAAGGATATCAAAGAAAAATAGGGAAAAGACAAGGGAAGTTAGAAAGTTATAAGGAAGAGCAGAAAAAAGAAAGGAAACAGAGAGTCAGATCTTAGTTTTCTCCACTTTTTTAGTTGTCCTCTGTGTTTAATCATATTTTATTTGTAGATAACCACAATTCATAGAGTCACAGAATCATAAATTCATATAATCATTTAGGTTGGAAAAGACCTTTAAGATCATTGAGTCCATCTGTAAACCTAACACTACTAAGTCTACCACTAAGCCATGCCCCTAAGTGCTGATTATCTGCATATCATAGACCATTGCTAGAAGACATTCTTCTTTCTACGGATAACATTGATAATATGCCTTCCTAGATGTACTCCAGGGTTGAGTCAGCTGCGAAGACTATTTGGTGTTCAAATTTTCTGAATATAACACATCCAGAGAGCATCAAAGTAAGGCAAAAGAATAAATTATATTATGACACACACTAAAGGTTTTATATTTCAGACATTTTTACCGCAGTTCCAGAGGAAATATGATAAACATCACTATACATCTAGAGGCACTAGAGAGAGAAAAGCTTTGCTAGAGAGCTATTTGAATGCACTTTTAGCGCCAATATTCACCAATAGGTGCCTAAAACATTGTATATAATGGAAATGGCTTGCTTGTTTCTGACTCAAGAAAATCAGTCATATGGGGGAAATTGGTTATTGTTTCTCATTAATGATGCAACACAAGATTTGGAATAGTGTACTTTCAGTCTTCAGACTATCAAGTATGTAGCTCAATGTGATCACTGCTTTTTTTTTTTTTTCCCTGAGACCGCTACCAAAACTAGCTGTTGTTGTTTTTTTTTTTTTTTTTCAGGTGGAAATAAATGTGTGTATCTTTACTTCATTTCTATTTATAGCTTTTAATTTTCACCAATATGATGCAGTTTAATGATACAACTCTTGGTAACATCTTTGTATTACTACAACATTTACAGTAATATATTCTATGTTTGTCTGAAATACTTTTTTGATGGTGCAAATGAGAAACGTGACAAACTGGTATGTGTTTCTTGGAAACATGATCTGCTAAGGACAAATGGTGCTTTCACATTTGAAATTCAGGAAAAAGGTAAGGATTGTGTCCTTGTGACATAGCTATCTACACTGCGTCTCCAGGATGTACCTCTTCCATGCATGCCTCATGAACTAGTGAGTTCAGACAATGTGGTCACCTCCAAAGAATGACCCCTCTCCTTTGAAACTTGGAAGCCTGCCCTCTCTGTTGTGTTGATCTAGGCCTCAACCAGTATAGAATTTTATTTTTCACAGTCTCCTTCCCTCTTTTTGTAATTTGATATAGGGAGCCTGAAATACTGCTACAGCACTAGAAATAAGTTCAGACCTTACTGGGAGTAGCAGGGGTGGGTGCCTACTGTATAGGGTCACCAGACTCCTAAACAGTTGGTGGACAGAGAAGTAAGCTCCTTACTAAAGCTCTTTGCATTGTTCTTCATAAATGACTGCATCTTGTGACTGCTTGTACATGCAGCCAGGTTTTGACAGTCTTATGCATTAAGTAGCATGCATCATTCATTGCTGGCTTAAGTCTGGGCAATAAACATTTTGAAATACAAATCAGAAAGAAAAGGAAAATCCAAGAAGAGGACTTCTAGTTCTGTGCTGTTACAAAAGGATGAAAGAAAATTGTGTAATCACATTTAACAGGAGTATTTGCTGGTAACCAACAGGAAATGCTGAGAAGTGTAAGGAAGTGCATTTGACATGATACCGTTGCATGATATCCAAGGCTTATGCCTGATGAAGTCTTTGAGTATTTTCTAGCAATAGGTAGTGAAGAGTCACTAAACCCACACAGCCTTGGGGACTGCATCCTCTGAACTCCTGAGATGCTCAGAGGGCCTTCAGCTGCAAGCACCCAGAGGGAGATAATTCATGATGCTCAAAAGCCACATTGTCACAGTGAGTCTCCATAAGACTCTGTGATGCAGAAAGTAGTTTCACATGATAAAGCTTCCTTAATATCCTTGCTGCATTAAAAGTTTTCATGGGTAACAGGCATGAGTTACCTTCTTCCTTAACTCTACTGGCGTTCTTCTGCAGCTAAGCACCATGAGTTTTGCTATTTTTCTGTTGTTTTCTCAGTACTCATAAACAATCCATTTTCTTATAGATAAAATTGAAGAGAGACCATTATAGTCTTACAGCACTTTGCAGATAACAATAGCAACAATATTTAAAATTTTAGACTATTTTTTTTCCTGAGAGTTACTTGCATTTTAGCTTGTCAGAAGTTCTTGTGTAAAAAACTGCTGTTTGCTTAATATGAACAATATACATGGTTTTTCTTCCATAACTCCTGGCAGTGTCTGCCCGCCCTCACTTTCAGTGACTCCATTAATCCCATCTGCATCCTCTCTGGAGCAGAAAATGTCAAGAACTACAGCAAACTGTGACGTGGTATTCGAGATATAGTTGCCTACCAGGATATCTCCTTGGAATACTGAAGCTCAGTGTTGAAACTACTGAGTAGATCTAAAAGGTTTTGAACAGCACAATGTTTTCACTTGGTGCTTCGTGAACAAAAGTGTGAAAGCTGACTTTGAGCACAGACAGAAAAGTTTAATACACATAATAAGAGAAAACATTAAAATTGATGAAGTTAGAAAATCACAGCATTTCCCTTCTCATTGGATACTGTAGTGGCTGCTGCAGAAAAGTAGATAAGAAGAAAGCCGGAAGATATTGTTTCATATTAAAATAATCAATCTGTTTCTGTGGGATTTTCATATTACCAAAATTGAAAACGTGTATTTTCCATTGTGTTTTCTACCTGTGTTTGAGAATTTGAAGTATGCCTTTGGCAGTTCTGTGGGAATTAATACTGGATTTTCTTATTTTCTGTTTTCTGACAGTTTTTTAAAATCAGCTTAACTTTATTTTGCGCAGGAGCTCTAATCCATTTTCTGTTCTTTCTTTGCTAAAGAGAGGTGGTGAAATATTAATAATTATAGGTAAGTCCCAGAATAATAAATTTGTCACTGAACACCATTTCACTTAATGCTATTCCATCCGTTTGCGTTATTAGTCATTTGTGAAACTCAGTTGTGTTTACTGATGTGATATTAATAGTTATAAAACTCTGAAGGAAAAAAATATGCAAATAGAATTGAATTTGTTTGGAGATGCTTTTAGTTCAAATACTAATATTTGTCTTCTATTCCTGTTTCAAAAACTGTGAATCAAGAGCTGGAATACTTTTACCATCTGTGCCCTCTCAGTATAATGTTAGCACTAAATATGAGCTTATGAAGGTATAAGACACCTGTGTCACCCCTCCATCTATCTGTTTCTGAAAGAATCACCTCTCAAGTGGAAAGAAACTTTCAGATTTGTTGTATTTATCCAGACTGCTATCTTTGGAAAGAAAATACTGAATATCTAAGGCTAATAATAAAGATCTGCAACTAGCCCCTGGCAACTGGTAACTGTAGAGAGGATAATTTATTCACGCTGGTTTACTACAGGAACTTTTAACCTACTATCTCTAAAAATATTTTTCTTGGTTTCAAGGCCCAATATTTCCTTGGTGCAGATTTACTACCTGTATTTTCTTTTCTTCTTTAGGCCATGTGGCAGGGAGCCTTCTGCACTGAATCCTTCTTTGCCTGTGTATCTATCTGGCCAGTCCTACTAGATGTCTGGCAGGGCTGGGGATGAAAAAAAGGTAATTCTGCATTCCTCTGTTTGTGCATCTGTGGGCAACTTTTTTTGTTGACTAGCACAAATCAGTGCCATATCAAGGATACCTTCTCTTACAGCTGCCTGGAAAGTTTGATGAACTGTGGTGGCAGTCAGGGACAACCACAGTGCTGCACAATTTTCTTTCCATATTCCCTTCTCTCAAATACTGCTCTGTTTGGCACGATCCGTGTCAGATAATTTTAGAGATGGCTATATCAGCTTTTCTGTGATCACACATCCCTCAAAGATAGCAACTTGTTTGTGCTGCAAAGTGCTATGGTTATGGCCTAATTCCACCTTCCTTTCAATTTCCTAAAAGCAACTCTTATTCCCCTTATTCCAACTTGTAGATACTAAGCCTTTTGTGTTTCATCAGGCCATGGTGGAGTTTCATACTCTAGTAAACATATTTGCATTAGTTTTCCCCTCATGAGTGCAGAGAGCAGTGGCATAATGTTTGGTCCATACTGGCACCCAGTGTCTCTGGCAGGCTTTTATAACATGTGCTTAAGATATCACCAAGTTTTGCTGTGCGGTTTTTCTGAGCTTGCAAAATCACAGTTAGTTCAGCTTTGTTTATCATGCTGCAGAATGTTTCAGTAAATACACCAACAGTCAGGCCTTGGGGTACTGTATCTTGTATATTACTTACCTTTACCCACAACATGGCCAATTGCATTTTTATGCAGCAGTATTTGGTGAGTCATGGAAAATCTGTAACCGAAAGCATCACAGACCAAGTAAATTCTTATAAGTTTGCACTTTTGCTCTCAGCTGACATTATTTTTTTACAACTCTCAGTGTCTGTGAAGAGGTGTATTTTCCTTATTCATTCTGATCAGTTCTTTCTTCGTGAGCTTTTGTAAATTAAATTAATATATTCATGCAACAGATTTTCTTTCAGTGGGAACATGACATACATCAGCAACTATATATGTATAAAAAACCTATACAGACAAGCATATAACTATATATATTGCAGTGGGCTTGAACAGGATGAACTTTGAAGGTCCCTTCCAACCCAAACTATTCTACAATTCTATGATTCTATGAACTGAGTCTACATAAGCACTCAAAAAGAAAAAAATCTTAGATTTTTGAGAGTACAAAAGAGTGCTAGTGAAATTACCCACCTTTCAGAGTAGAGTCAAGAGGGAAAATTTTAAAATCAGCAGGAGAAAGGCACTCCCCTTTCATCCCATACCTCAGTTAAGTTGCTCAGCAGAGAAACACATTTATTTTCCTTCCCACACAGTAGGTACATACATACACAAGCCTTCCACCTACCCAGACAGAACCTCAACTACCAATCTTTTCTGAGTCTGCCTGGTTGAGTGGCAGATGGTAATCCATGTGTTTAATCTTCCAGATGAACGCTTGATCTAGTAGAACAAAGAAAATACTTTTCTATTTTAATGATTATGTAAACATTTTACATAAAATAGAACAATGACATCAACAGGATGGAAAAGGGGTGGGGGGAGTTGAAGCAGATCCCACTTTTGAATTACAAACCTACGATTTTTTTTGAGAAGCTAAAAATATGCATTCATGTCTTCTGAAACAAGTTACTCCTATTATAGATGTGTGTACTAAGCAATGGGTTACTGCACAAAGGAGAAATAACTTAATCTCCTTCTTCTCTTTCAAGCTTTTTTTTTTAATATAATTAATTTTTTTGCTTTTTCTCCCAGTATCCAAGAGAAACATGCCATGTAACAAATTGCACATTTCATGGGTACAAATCAGGTTAGTTTTCTTTTTAGCAAGAATATTTTTTCAGCTCTCCCTTGTTTTGCCTGACCTTGCCACTGAAAACAGGGTAACAGAATGGGGACCTTCTATTAGCTAAAGCCATCTAGATTCGAAAGAAAGAAGTTTTATTTTGTTTTAAACATTCAAATTTTTACAGACACCCAAATTAAACGTAATAAATTAAGGAGAAATAGTTTTCATAACCTCTCATTTACCATTGATACATGTCCAAACTTTCCTACAGACTTTTGTGGAAGTTCAGTACTCAATCTGATTAAATAACTGGATGTTTATTTCCAATGGATTTACTTACATAATTAAGTAGCAAAATATTAATAAGAAAATAAATTAATATGGTGAATACAAATACAGTATACAAATATATAAATATATCATTTAATTTACAGAATACAATTCATAATGAAAAATACAAATAGCAACACTGTTTACAAGTATGTATTAACTTTTTTATTATTAACTTAAAATATGGTAATTGGGTGACTGTCTTTCAGAAAAATTTTTTGGGAAAATGGGCTAGTTAATATGCTGGAGTTAAATGTTTGACTTTTGTCACTTCCCTAGAACTTGTAATTAGAAAGTTTCAAAATGTCTCATTATAGTGCCTGCCATGATCTGGGATTTGTCATGCATGTACAGAGTTTTACTTGTAATATGAAGTTTTCAAAAAACTTCCCCTTTCTGAAACTTCATGAAAAGATAGTTTCCTTTTTCCTATACTATGACATTAATCCGCGGAATTTTGTCACTATAGCAGTACAGGTAATGTGTCTGAATGCTATACTTTACTTAATGAAGGAATAGTGCTGGAACCATAAGAGCAGCAGATTAAATCATGGTCTTTACTCTGCTCTGCACCAGTTAGTAAGGCCAAGGCATCCACAGCTAGCACAGGTTTTAATGTTCAAACTTGAAACAACTTATGGAATC
This sequence comes from Nestor notabilis, assembly GCF_000696875.1. Classification (NCBI taxonomy): domain Eukaryota; kingdom Metazoa; phylum Chordata; class Aves; order Psittaciformes; family Psittacidae; genus Nestor; species Nestor notabilis. The sequence continues at coordinate 12,604 of NW_009944951.1, read as the reverse complement.
TTTAGAAAATGACTTCCCAAAATCATGATGTAAACATAGACCTATTCTTCTAAAATATAGACTACCTGGATAATTCCTCTCATCTTGAATGCTACAAAGGAAAATTAGAGCAAGTGCAAAGAGTAAGATATTTTTGCCAGCCAATCTTCATAAAAAGATGTACAGTAGCAACCACAATATAAATTAGCAAGTGTAGTCACAAAAATTTTTTAGATAACATGTCATTTGATGCAGACATTGGAACTATGCAGAGGAAACAGTTAAGAAGATTTGGTTTTTTTCCTACATAATGTACCATACGAAAATCTGTGTGTCTTCTGATGGTAGTTATGCTGTAGTGACAAAGAATACATAGGAAAAGGGAAAGACACAATCCTTTGATTGAACTTCAGATTCTGAAAGACTGCACATATTTAGGCTTAAAGAAAGCAGATGTACTGAGTTGCCATGAATGTGACAAATTTGACAGCAAGGGGTATGACAAAAAGCTTATGCAGTGATGTTTGCTGTATGCCTGCCTATTATCAGCCTCTCATTTTTATGGGCTGAACTGATTTACAGAGTTCAAGCTTCTACCAGTTCTGAATAGAATGGGTATGAGATGAACCATGCTGACAGCACTTCTTCTAAATAGATGATAAAAAAGGTGAATAGAGTACAATGATGCCTAGTAAAATAATAAGTCTTTCAGATAGGGTTAATTATCTATCTTCATGATGCAGATAAATGGTCATAGAATCATAGAATGGTTAGGGCTGGAAAGGACTTTAAGATCATCTATTTCCACCCCCCCTGCCATGGGCAGGGACACCTCCCACTAGACCAGGTTGCTCAAGGCCATGTCCATCCTGGCCTTGAACACTGCCAGGGATGAAGAAACCCAAGAAAGTCTTCTTCGAGAAGACTTGAAGAAGAAGACTTCTTGAAGAAGATTTCTTCAAGTAGACTTTCTTGGGTTTCAAGGAACTATATGGAATTTTTTTTTTTTGCCATTTTTGTATACAGAAAACAATCAAAGGGGTTAGAGGCTTGAAAGCATGTCTTCAATGTTCCTCACTTTTTGGAAATACTCAGCCTAACTTTAATGAATAACAAATGCATAATTTGTAATTAAACCCTAGTCTGGAGTCATGTCATACCATAAGAGATGCAATTTCAGAACCAATTAAGCCTTGTTACAAGGTGATAGGAAGCCAAAGCTTCCAAGCATTGGTATTAGTCTAAAAATGTGAAAAGCATTTCTTTTTATCTTTCCTCATCACTTGCAGATAGAACTGAAAAGGAAACTTGAAAAGAATGAACTAGAATAACAACATCTTCAGGAAAAAATTGTTGGTCAGCATTCAAAAGACACAGGGAATGGTGGAAGTGCAAAGGGAAGATTATATTAGCTGCTATCTTGTCATTAATAATACTCATGGATCTAATCAGACCTCTAAATTATGTATGCAGAGGAGCAGAAATAATCCTATCCTATCTTCCTCTTCCCTCTGACCCACAGGTTTCATTATTGTTTTGTCTGTGCTGAGTGTTATGTATCTATCTCTACTACCTGTGTTGAGACTTGTGATTAGGAATGCTTGTCACAACAAAGGGAACAAACTGGCTGTCAACAGGACATTAGAAACGTATGGCCTCAGTATTCTATAAAAAAACCTTTTTACTAGTTCTGGGTTGTATAAGTGAGAAGGAGCAAGAAATATTTTGATGTGGCACACAGTGGGCAGAGAGATTTATTTTTTTACCTTAGCATCTGAGAAAAGATTGAAAGGAAGGAAGAGAACCAACTAACATCCATGAGGAACAAACAAAATCTTATATGGCACTATCATCTGAAGTAACTGATGTGAATGAACACCTGAACATCATCCATTGCAGACAGAAATTCATAAACAGTGAAGTAAATGTAGTCTTGGTATTTTATACAAATTACTGTAATCAAATTAATTAGCAAAATTAAATCTCTGGTAGAAGGATTATCTGCAAGTCTACGGCTCTATATCAGATTATGCTATACACTTGTGTAAGAAGTTTTTCCTCTAAAAATTGCTAAACAATTCACATGTATCATTAACTTTGCCATCTGAAAAATGAATGAGGTAGGTGAGTACTAATCTGATTTGCAGATTTGGAAATGGAGAAGATAAATGTCTCTCTCACTGCCATACAATAAGTCTTGTTAGCAGCATGAAGAATAGAAGCTACACCTTCTTAGTTTCTCTGTTCTTTAAGTTTCAAATTCCTACCTTTCATTCACCTCTCACCTGTTTGCAAACAACAAAAGTAGCAGCGTTGCTATTAAGGCTTCCCATTTCAGTAACTATTAGATAAATTTTCATTTTTAGCAGCTCCAAATTCCAGAATTTTTCATGAAGAAGAACAGGCTCCTCATGACAGTTTAGCAGAATTTTTTCATGATGGATAGTGGGGCAGTATCTGCAATAACTGAACTAGCTTGCAACAGTCCAAGATAACATGCAGAATCCAGTGGTCACACAGGTGCATCTTTGGACAAGGGAGGTGAACATTAATTCATGATGAATTAATTTGTACATGTTTCTGTATTATTATTAGTTCCTAAAGAATGCCTATGTAACAACAGTAAAAGCAGGATATTGTTTCTACATCAGAATAAAATAAAGCAAGCCTTGTAAGCATAGAAGTAGTCTCTAGTCAAGGGACACACAAGTAGATGGCCAGATTTTTGGGACTATTAGATTAATTTGGTTCCAGAGAACAGGAGATGCATTTACAAAGTTTAATAAACCATATTAAAAATTTGTGTAGCCGATTATTTCTTTAAAGAAGGAAACTGTTACCATGCATTGTAATCTGTCATTGTGTAATCCTAGGTATTTCAAATAAGACATCTTAAACATTCAATTTCTCATAAGGTTATCTTTTGTGAATGTAATCACATATATGCAAAATTTGTCCTCCCTAGCAGGTATTAAGGTATCTTACACTTACAGGTATACAGGTGTCTCATAGAAGTTCTTTATTTTGGATTTGAAAGTTTAGTTGAGAAATACAGTTGTAAGGATTGGAGTGTCATTGAGCTCACAGTGTAGACGCTGATTTTCATGTACAGGTTAATGTTATCTAAAATTAAACAGAATAGAATTTGTGAAAGTTTTATTTTTCTTTTGGGCAAGAAATTTTCATACGGGCATGGGACAGCTGAGGGTTTAATTTTTTATAATTACATTTACACAAGAATTTGGAAATACATCAAGTACAAGATATAAGCATTTAAGTATCTAGAGCATTTTAGTTCCCATGTCTTTGGAGTAGAATTCAAGATGGAACTTTCAAATCCAAAGAAAAGTATTCACGATATTCTGTTTTCAGAAAATGGCCCTAATAAGCATGCTATGGGATGCTCAAGGTAGAGGAAGCCTCTGTAATTTGATTCTGATAATAAGCTCTTGGTAAGTCTCTAGGCTTTTTCTCAGGTGGGTTTGGGACTGTGATTTTTGGATTGTGGAAAGCTAAATTACACCTGTCTGATTCTGTGCCCCTAAACCCCTCTTCATGTGGACCCTTTGGCTTTGCAGCACTCTTTTTAACTATAAGCCATATTTTTTTACCCCTGGCTACTCTTGCATATCAGACAACCCATGATCAGAAATCAGGAGCTTAGGATCTCAGAATGATACAGGAGGAAGGTTCAACAAGTCAGAAAAAGCCCGTATGATGAGTATGCAACCGTCTTAGGCATAGAAAATACACAAGAGAGAATGTTTGCCTAATAAAATTAACTCAAAGCCTTTCTACAGCACTACATGATAGATTTACTTATTTCTGCTAATAAACTAGCATTCTTAGAAAAAAAAGTAATAGGGAAATAAAAAGGTAGACTTAAACATCTACAAAAGATATTGGAAAATTAAAGAGAAAGAATTAACGAGAATTACATGGAATCATAGAATCATAAAATAGTTAGGGTTGGAAAGGACCTTAAGATCATCTAGTTCCAACCCCCCTGCCATGAGCAGGCACATCTTCAACTAGCTCAGGTTGCTTAGAGACCCATCTAGCCTGACATTGAATGTTTCCAGGGATGTGGCATCTGTCACCTCTCTGGGCAGCCTGTTCCAGCATTTCACCACTCTCCTCATAAAAAATTTCTTTCTTATATCTAGTCTGAGTCTACCCTATTTTAAAACCATTACACCTTGTCCTAGCAACAGGTCCTGCTAAAAAGTCTGTCCCCATCTTTCTTATAAGCCCTCTTTAAGTAATAAAAGGCCACAATAAGGTCTTCCTGTAGGCTTCTCTTCTCCAGGCTGAACAGCATCAACTCTCTCAGCCTTTCCTCACAGGAGAGGTGCTCCATACCTCTGACCATTTTCTGTGTCCCTGCTTTGGAACCACACCAAGTCCATGTCTTTCCTGTGTTGAGCACTCCAGAGATGGGGTGCCTTTCCATCTTTAGACCAGAGCTGATACTCTTGCACTGAACAGTCATCTGCTCTTCTCCTCCTTGATTTACACCAGGTGCTGATATATCATTTTCTCTTGCAGGAGCCTGGCAGAATTTCATTCTATAAAGGCGTATTTAATTTCTGAAGAGCATCATTTAACTTTGGAGTAAATAATCTGACAGCAGACTAACATGTCTAGGTTATGCCTGTGTAAAAAAGAAATAATCTGGTTCCTAAAACTTCATACAAAGAATCTCTGTGGTGAAGTATGTGGATTTTAAGTCAAAACTTCTTTGAAGAAAATCTGTTCCAAGGGGGCATTGTTACCATATCGATACTGGACAAAATCTTACATCTCTCATGTAAGATTAGAATGAGTAGAATGAATAACCCAGCAACATGCTGGGTCATTTTGGTTGGAAGTTGTGTAAAGGACAAAACTTCTCATTAACATAAAATTGTCTTTAATAATCTTTATGGGAGGTTTTCTGGCTTCTCAAGAGACAGAGATGGGAAAATAATGAAGCTGAATAAATGGAGTTTGAGTGTAAGGTTATAACAAAACATAATGTTAATTCATACAGTTTCAGGGTTAATTGTAAGACTTCAGTACAGCTCTGAAGCTAATGGGCCAAATTATTTTTTAATCTGAGTAGAGATAAGTTTGAAAGAGTATGAAAGGTAGTTGCCTCAACATCTACGTGAGACTGAAGAGTAAGTCCAAATACATTAAGTAGAAAAATACTGTGTATAATTCAGATACAAGGAGGAAAAGAAGGACTTGCCCTGGGAAACCAGGATTTCTTCCACTCTCAGGCTGTAAATTCAGCAATTTACCAAATATCAAATTGTCTTTTTATATTCTCCCCTCCCCCAAAGGGGAAGCTTACAGCTGTAATGATGAAATATATAGTATTTCATTATGTACTGTATTATTCACTGAGTGGTAAGTGTGTCTTAGCATTGTACAAACAAATAAGAGAACGCAGAGCTTACCCTAAGTAACCTACTTAGAATGTAGGTCAGACATGAGCAAAACAGCTTAGACATGGTAAAAACTGACCGACAGCACATACGCAAGCTGATGAGGAAATTTGGGAATCTTTACTTAAATTTGAAAGGCTTGGGGGAGAGAGGGAGATACTTTAAGGAGTGATTTGAGGGAGATGGAGGAACAGATAATACGAAAGAGATCATTTTGTATGCGTCTTCAAAGGCCTCATCCAGCCCTGCAATAATTGAACGTACAAAGTGCCATGAGTTTCAGGTGTGAGGGATCAACAGAGAAGAGTGCAATAATGCAAAAGCCTCTGAATGGGTAATGTCAAATGGGCAGAAAGGAAATTCATGCTCTAAGTAGCAAAAGAATGATGATAAGGCAATTTTGAAGGAGTAAGATAGCTCGTAAGGACATTCTGGAGTTCTTAAAACTCAATTAAATACGGCTGCAATACCAAGTAAAACCTCTTGGTTCTTGGTTTTCTCTCTGTGAACATGACACAGCAGATAGAGATGAAAATGACAAAACAGGTTGCATTTTGACACGAAAAAAATTCCTTTCTTCAACCTTTCAGCTGTCTTTCTCTTTATGCACTCAGCAATTAAGTTAAATGGAATATTAAGGTTCATCCTACTGTGCATTTTTTTTTTCTTTTTTCTAGGCTATGTTAGTATAAGACTGTCCTAAACCCATTTACTAATCGTCTATTAATAACCTTGTGACATCAGTTAACTAAACCTTTTCACAAATGCTTCATGCCCCTGCCAAAAACTATCTTTGCTGTCTTTTGCTTAAATAACATTCTTTATTCAAGCTCTTTTAATTTAATCAGATAAATTTCTCATTCCAGTTTGATTTCGAGGCTTCAGAAATTTCGCATTGCTACAAGATTTGGTAGCAATAGCTAGCACATAACTACTGATAGGTATTATTCAGAATAATAGTTTGTTTAAAGAAATGAGACCAAACTGCTTCAGAAAATGAATATATATCCACAGTCAAACTAACCACCCAAGCAAAATTCAGACCTGACTAAAATAAGAATGAAGAAACTAAAGCTATCTTACAGTCATGTTTTAGGAGATAGTATCATTTTCTAACATGGGAGAATGGGAGACACATTTACACCACTAACCCACTCAATAGGAATTTACAAACTATTTCTATCATCTGAAAATCTCAGAGGAATGAACTGCTAAAATCAACTGGCATGGCATGTGTGGTTGCTGAGGGTATGTTGCTGTGAGTCACACCTGCTGGAGGCAGTGCTGACCCTGTTGGTGGTGGATAACCCCCAGTCCTGAAATACCACACTGCATCATTGTCCTTACATTGAAATTCTGTTACCTTTTTCCTTTTTATTTTTTTCCCAAATACTGGTATTTTTAATATGGGGACAAAAAAAAAAAAAAAAAAGGAAAAGAGAAGATATGACTGCTTTGTTTTTCAGTATAGAAAAGAGTATTACTGAGGCTGATAATAGTCTGAATCAATCTCAATCAAATGCTTAACTTCTCAGTATGCTGGAATATAGACAGCTGTGGGTAGCTGGACATCTTTGATTATCCAGGTTTGATAATGGAGACGTTTTGATGCTGTAGGGAAGTACTATGACAAACTCCCAGCCCTTGTTGTCTTAATTGCCGCCAAAAGTGCAAAAACAGTTGTCCTTTTGCAGTTGCTTCATGGGTTTTTCCTTTTTCCCTCTTGAGATGCAAAGCTGGTGAAGAAGTTGTCACCTTGGCCTGTATCAGCACTCTGCAAGGCAATGTGCAAAGATATTCTGTACAGCAGTTGCTTCTTTGCCAGTGCTGCAAATTTCAGATTTACTTCACCCCAGCTGTTGCCCCACTTTCCACAGCCAAAATCCATGGAAACAACAGAGATGCCTGAATGCTGTTTCAGTAACTGATGGTGGCTGCCACTGCATTGTCATTACAGGTTGGAGATAAAAAAAGTTCTTGCTTTAAAAGTGGCACAGACTACAGATTTTAGTAGAGCCCAGAGGCAGAGCTGAACCTTTCCCTCCTGCTGATAGATGTTGTAAAGTTAAGACACTGGAACAAGATCTTCTGTAGGTCCTCTTAGCTCTTTGCCATATGTGAAGGGCTCTCAGAATATTTTGTTCCTTGCCTTAATTATAAACTGAATACAGATGAAACCCTCTTTAAAGCTGTTTGTTTACAATAATAATCTGAATGTTTTTCATTCTTCCTGAATTAGTAACTGTGAGCTGTGACATCTACCTCCTTTCCATGTGATGTCCCCTTCTCTCTCCACTCATTTTAATTTGTGGTCCAGGAATTATTTGTATTAAAATCCCAATTAATAGCACTAGGGGGTCTATCACACACTTAAAGGAAGCCGCTAGGGATTAACAGAAAAACCCTCCATGCCATGCTTTGTGAGCTGTGACTACAGCATTCATAATTCCCAAGGTATTGAGTGAACTCCAAATTGGCAAAAATTGCTTGGGATCTCCTCCAGAATGAGTAGAGATGGACGACAGGACAGCCCTGGCCAACTGTATGCCACAGGTAGTACAAATACACTGGACACTGACTCATATATCATTCAAATCCTGTCCTGAGCACCTAGAACACAAGAGGCAAACTACTGCACACCAAGTGACAAAGATCAAGACTCGGCTTTCACTTAGGTATAGGGACCCTGAATCTCTTTTCTCAAGCACTCTGGGAAGAGGTACAGCTGAAATACTGCTTTTCTCAACTCCTTTGATTTTTCTGTTAAACATTTTACAGATACATTCAATCTCCTAAAGAGAAAAAACATATGAGACAAGAATAGGATGAGGTTATTTTGGGGGATTTTTTCACCTCCTTTTTCTGTCTAAATTCTTCTTCTAATTAGCTACTGATCTGAGTCTTGGTTTTTTTCCTTATTATTGTAATAAAAAATACAATGATGACACTAATTCATCAGCCAGATAAAAAATTATGATGATTTTTATCATTACAAGATGTTCTCAAATGTGAATTCCTTTATTACAGCAACACACAACAGTAATAAAGGATGGTGGTGGTAACAAACAGAAATTAAGGATGGAGACAGATAGGAGAAGACAGAGACAGCAGAAAAATTATTTCAGGAATGAGAAAAGTGTGGCTTAGGTGAAAGGATTTGAAAGGGTACAAGGCAGACGAAAGTAAAGACTAAAAAAGGATTATTAGAAGGGCTGAGGAGCCAGTAAATATTAAGAGATTAAAAATCTTGATGAGAATGGGAGATGCATGAAGATAAACAGAAGGATTTGTAGGAACACGATAGAGATATTGTTAGTTTTCGATATACTGCAGGAGGTAAAAATCAGTGCTAGGGATTGGCTAAACCAATAAATAACAAGAACAAAAAAGGTTTAAAACAGTTCAAATTTTTTCACATAAAGCAATCATTTTGAAAGAGACCTAACTTTTTAAATGGAAGTCAAATTATAAAATGTTAATTGCCAAAGATAGCAACAAACTAGTTCTATACACATATACAGGAAAATTCTGAACTGCATTTCATTTACACTATATTTAATGTGAAGAGTTAAGAAACTCTATCCAGTTACCTTGTGGTATGAATATTTGAATTTACTTTTTCTCCCAGCTTCTATCAATTCTGCTGTCTATTTTTCATTATCAATACTTTCAAGTTTAAGTAGGAAGCAAAATGTGATTAAAAGCACCTTCAAAAATATATCTCACATTGCACTTCCCATGATCAAAGCATGTATGATTACTCCTGTAGGAGAATGTTAGGAGAGTCCTTGATGAAAGTTAGAAGTCATCCTGAACTGTGCAGAGACCATTTCCCCTCCTTTCCTGCAACAGTAGAAATGAGTTTACAGTTTGACAATCTTATTTCAGACAACATCAAACTGTATATAAATGTGTATTGTCAGCAAAAATGTAGTTTAATCTGTGAATGTCAACAGGCAATAGAGAATGGGTTGTATGTTGTCCTGGGTTCAGCTACAGCAGTCATTTTTTCTCCTTCTTAGTAGCTGGTGCAGTGCTGTGGTTTTGACTTTCAGCCCGGGAACAACGCTGATAACACTGATGTTTTTAGTTGTTGCTCAGTAATGTTTACTCCGACCAAGGACTTTCTCAGTCTCATGCTCTTCCAGGGAGGAGGGGAAGCCGGGAGGAAGCAGAGACAGGACACCTGACCCAAACTGGCCAAAGGGGTATTCCATACCACAGCACGTCATGCCCAGTATAGAAACTGGGGGGAGTTACCCGGAAGGCCCAGATTGCTGCTCGGGCTGCACTGGGTATCAGTCGTCAGGTGGTGAGCAATTGTATCCTCTCCCCTTGTTATTCCTCTTATCATTATTATTGGTAGCACTAGTGGTTTTGTATTATACCTTAGTTACTGGAGTGCTCTTACCTCAACCCATGGGAGTTATGTTCCTCCAATTCTCCTCCCCATCCCTCCGGAAAAGGGGGGAGGTAGAAGGTGGGGGAGTGAGTGAGCAGCTGTGTGGTTCTGAGTTGCCGGCTGGGCTTAAACCACGATATATGTGATTGTCCAAAATTGAGCTTTTGAACTCTCAATATGAAGCCTACCTTTTGCTAGATACAACTGTCATGGGCTGCTTGTAAATTTTGAAAGTGCCTGGGCTAAACAGAAGCGGCACATCCCTCCAATTAATGGAGTCATGAGGCAAAACCAATTAGGAGCCTAATTATGCATTGTCCTTCTTCACATAGGCAGCATAGATAAGGAAAAACTGAGAACCTTTTCCTCTCTAAAGAGGAGCTGGCACCAAAAGAAGAGGTCCCAAACTCCCAAACAGAGAAGAATCAGTCTTGGAGAGACAGGTTGGAGAAAAGATCTCAGAAGTGGGTGCAGATGCTAGACATCAGCAAGATTCATGAAGATGAATGACAGGGGATGCTCCAGGACCCTGGCTGGTTATGCCCAGGGTGGCTAACTGGGAGCAGTGACAGAGCAGAAACTCATACAATTTTTGAGGGGTGGGTGATGTAGAATTAAAGAGAGGAAGTGAGTGAATGAGTGACTGTGTGAGATAACCAAGTTGGTTAAATGTGCTAATCTTCTTGGCTCTTAAACAAACCTCAGTACCAGATCTACTATGGTCTGTCATTTACTCTGTCTTGTCCATTATAATGAGGATGTACTAAATTAGCATTAGAGTTCCAACAACAGTGAACCTTTGGAAGATATAGGCAGAAAGCTAGCCAGTAACTCTTCACATGCCCCATCAAATATTTTATCATAATATGTTTTTAAGATGTCAAGTATTGTCTTTGTTACTTTTCTTTGAGGTAGCAGAACACACTGAAAAAAGTTTCATAACTCTCTTCTTTTTAGAAGTTTGGCTCTGTGGTAATTGAAAATACTAGTTCTGCTCAGACAGCATTGGGGAATAGGCAATAGCTACATATTGAAGATTCATACAAAAAACAAACGTGACAGTTCCCTACAAGGTATACAGATGAAAATGAATAATAATGCATTGCTTTCTCAGTTATATAGGCAAACTGAACTAAATTTAACTCTTCTTATTATAAGTCTATCTTTTTCCTTCACAATCATTTTAAGGTTATTTATTCTCTTTCCATATTTGATGTATCAGCAAGATTAGTGCCCACTAGGTATAATACTCTGCCTGAATTTGTTTCAGGCTAAAGACCAGAATTTGACCTTTAAAGACTTTGAATTTTGTATATGCAATAAACTTAAGGTGGAGATTGATTGTACAGATGTGCCTGTAGTTTTGTTACTGAAAGAGCACAAAATATCCTCTTTGTGTTGACAGAGGAAAATAATTCAAGGGATCTGAAGGCTGTTACGAAAACCTCTGGGAAACAGAAATGTCAGAATATGTTAATGGCTATATCTTTAAAAACGCATCTGATTCCTATGAGCCTGCGTACCAATTTTTTCCACCTATCTTAACTATTCCAGACAGTAGAATAGATTCAAGATAACCATTTAAGAAAAGCATTCCTTTAAATCTAACATGGCTTTCATCATCTAAAACCAGCTGAAAACATCATCCACAACAATGGATGAAAAGGGAACTCTTTGGATTAAATGTGAAACCTTTGCAAGAACATCCTTGCAGTTCGGCAATGAGCTTTGAGATAACCCCAGTTGAGACAGACTCAGTGGGAGAGTGGAATGGGATGGACAGAACTGATCTTCTCTCTGGAAGAATTTTTTTATGAATGAGCCACGCAGCTTAATAACAAACTTTGTAGGTGCTGCAGTATCAGAAAGAAGTCCACGCTCTCCATAAAAGAACTCTGCCTTGGCTTTTGTCTCTAGTAGCTCAAGCAGTCTCACACTGCCTTTCATAACTAAATATAGAAGGTTGTATGAAAGAAAAAAATCCCTTTTTTTCTTGGACTGGAGAACAGATCATTAAAAGCAAAATCCATGGGAATTAAGAGCCTAAGTATTTTTTAAAAATCTTAAAGGAGTTACTGTCTGTGGAAAGGTAAGCACCTGGACTTTGAGCAACCTGATCTAGTGGGAGGTATCCCTGCCCATGGAAGGTTCCTTCCAACCCAAACCATTCTGTGATTCTATGAAAACAGACCCTAAGTGTTCAGTCTATAGTAAATTGCACAAAGGAATTTTTCAGGAGATGTCATGCTTTAAGCCCAGGCGGTAACTCAGAATCACTCAACAGCTCACTCACTCCCCCTGCTTTTTTCCTCCCCCCTGGAGGGATGGGGAGGAGAATCACAAGAATGTAACTCCCATGGGTTGAGAAGCAGGAATAACCCAGACTGTCTTCCCCAACAAATTCTTTATGTGCATCACAGGAACTTTATTCCCCTCTACAGTACCTAAAAGTTCTGATTGGGCTGGGCCAGCCCTATTGGCAGATCCCCTCGTGTTGACCAACCAGGTGGCTTTTGCAAAATGTATATCCCAGTGTTTGAAAGTCCCACCACCCATTGCTCTCAGCGTAGTTTTTAACAGCCCATTGTACCGTTCAATTTTCCCAGAGGCTGGTGCATGGTAGGGGATGTGATAGACCCACTCAATGTCATGCTCTTTCACCCAAGTGTCTATAAGGTTGTTTCGGAAATGAGTCCCATTGTCTGACTGAATTCTCTCTGGGGTGCCGTGTCGCCACAAGACTTGTTTCTCAAGGCCCAGGATAGTGTTCTGGGCAGCAGCGTGGGCCACA
>NW_009944950.1:4607-5616 GCF_000696875.1 Nestor notabilis | reverse complement strand
GTGCCAGTGGAACCCAAACAACGACGACATAGCCCCCATGGGAAAGGGCTACGACGCCTTTGTGTGATCCTGATTTTAGGACTGGTCGCTATAGGACATGCAGGATCGGAGTACCATTCCCATCAGCCATTCCGATGGGTCTTATGAGACATTGCAAATGGTGGACGAGTGTTAAAGGAAAACACGACAGCAGGTGCCCCGATCTTTACGATAACGGTGGGGGGCATGGTGGTAGGACCCCAATCTAAATCATTGTGGGGAACATATTGGTGCCCCAGTTCGAACCCAGGGAAAAGTTACTGTACTTATCCTGGATATTATTTTTGCGGATATTGGGGATGTGAGACCATTGTAACAAGTGATAGATGGAAACCTGAAAGAGAGGACGAATTTCTGCGGGTAACATGGGGACTAAATAAGTGTGACCACCCAAAATTCACAAGTGATGGAATGGTATATCATAGAGGTACTTGTGCCCATTTGGTTTTAGAGATCAAAAACCCGACTAATATGGGTTGGGCTTTAGGGAAAGCGTGGTCAGTATTTATTCACAAAGCTTCTACAGATCTAGGAGTAGTGATACAAATTATTAGGCTTCTGCCACAAGTGCCCCAGGCAGTCGGGCCTAGCCTGACTCTTAACCCACGAAAAACCACGCCTCTACCATGTATAATCACGACTAGTGCCAAAGTTATCGCACCAGTACCGACACACACCACCAAAATTCTTGATAGAAACTCTCTCTGGAAATTAATGCAAGCTAGCTACCAATTACTGAACAAAACCAACCCAAATCTTACGAAGCATTGTTGGTTGTGCTATAGCGCTGAACCACCCTTTTATGAGGCAGTGGGAGTGAGTGACATACCCACACGGTCAAATAGTACAAGTCCGGCCCAGTGTATATGGGCCACCGAAAGGCAAGGAATTACATTAGCACAGGTGGTAGGAAGTGGCGTGTGTGTAGGTAAAATCCCAAAACACAAAGAACAACTGTGTGTCAATAAGA
>NW_009944950.1:0-3511 GCF_000696875.1 Nestor notabilis | reverse complement strand
CCAAGTTTGTCATGTATATTTCAAGATTGTTATACAATATAGCACAGAAACGGCATGAATTTAGTATGTTTCTATCCAAGTTTACGATATGTATTTTTTAAGATTGTTATATTTTAGCCAATTTAATTATGCATAGGGAGGGGGGAAATGTAAGTAGTTAAGGTCTGGCGGTCGGAAGATATCGCGCTGTACGGAAAGAGAGAACCCCTCTCCCTATATTTCTGATAGCCAATAGTGTTTAGCTTAGCTTACGGTGTAAGCTAACGGAAGTGACATTGTAAAACCCAAGCTATATAATGCAATGCTATGTAGCAATAAAACGCCATTTGCCATCCACCACGTTGGTGTTAGTGAGCTGATGGCCCGAGCGGCCTGGGGTTGGTTCCCGTGCCGTTCCTGAACCAGGTCGCCACGCCAACAAAGGCAACAGGGGAGTTACCCGGAAGGCCCAGATTGCTGCTCGGGTTGGGCTGGGTGTCGGTTGGCGGGTGGTGAGCGCTTGTGTCTTCTCCCCTTGTTATTCCTCTTATCATTATTATTCCTCTTATCATTATTATTGGTAGCAGTAGTGGTTTGTATTATACCTTAGTTACTGGAGTGCTGTTATCTCAAACCATGGGAGTTACATTCCTCTGATTCTTCTCCCAAGTTGCCAGCTGGGCTTAAACCACGACAGAAGTAAACACTAAAAACATTCCTGGAAAAAATTATTTTAAAATATTATTAAAATTATCCTCATTTTTGCTTTTGTGTTTAATCTTTAGCATTATTATTATGTGAAAAGAGATGAGTTCTGTTATGACACATTTAATTTATTTCAGTTATACTTCAGAAAAAAAAAAGGTTGGTGAAAAGTCATGGGTTGTAAATGAAGGTACTTTATATCTATTGGGTATGTGCTGTCCTGATAGAGTTCAAGTAATAGTCATAAAAAGAAAATCCAAAAATAAGCTGCATTGCTACTACTCAGCATCTCTTAAGTGTCTGATTAGTGATTCAACCTATTAAGATGACAGGTATTTTCAGGGAACTACCCAAAGAGTGAGGTAGTTTAATGTATTAACTTTTCATTTTGTTTTAACTCAGAAACAAGTTTTGAGTACATTAAAAAGCATATGGTGTTCTCTGTTCACTGTAAGCAATTTGAAATTCACAAATAGGGCAGTACAGATCTCATCTTGTTCAAGGAGTCACATTACAGGTCAGTGTAAGATGCCTGTTTAGCAGTGAATACTTGTGAGAAGTCAGAATAATAATGAAATTATGTCTGGCTACTTTTAACATCTGACAAATCTGAGGGATGGAATGAAAACCACAGATAACTGCAACTTAATGTAGAGAATATTCCAGTAGCATTAACATGATTTGAGTTCTTCACAGTGAGGTTGGTTGAGGCACTGGAATAGGTTGCCCAAGGAAGTTGTGAATGCTCCAACCCTGGAGGTGTTCAAGGCCAGGCTGGACAGAGCCTTGGGCGACATAGTTTAGTGTGTGGTGTTCCTGCTCATGGCAGGGGGGTTGGAACTAGATGATCTTAAGGTCCTTTCCAACCCTAACTATTCTATGATTCTATGATTCTATATAAAAGCCATTATGATATTTTCTATACAAAGTAAGAAATGTATTTCTTTAAATGTGAACAAGTCTGTAGTTCAGGTGAACATTTTGGGATTTTTTAAATCCTGGACCACTCTGGACATCAGAGCTCTCCTGTTCATGATTAAGTCACCAACACAAAAGCCAGTTCATTTTACCTTCTCATATTGAAATTAAATGTCATTCTTTTAGTGAAACATATACACCTTTGAAGACATTGATGAATCCGTTCAACCAAATCAGGATTGCACTGACCTTCTATGAAGTTTTGCCAAGATTTTATCTATTACGATAATCCTTATTTATTTAGTGACTAAAGATCTTGATCAAAGATTGGTTTCCATTTGCACATACATATAAAAGTCAATGCCTGTCTCAGTAACCTTTATTTTAGTTGGAGACGTAAGAGAAGTTATAAGCACACATAATGTGGAATTTTTTCAAGATACTTCATGATCCAAGTCAGAATTTTTTTTAATGGTGACATAGAAATTCACGTTAGAGAAGATATGCAGAAGTAACATTTACTTCTACAATTGCTATGCTGTAAGATTGCAGAATGAGCTAAAAAAGGTTTAATAAACTCTTTTACTGATTTTTTAAAATTATTTTTAGTATATGAAAAATATTATTTCCTCACCTATACACTATGTTGCACTACATAAAGAAGTAGAAAACCTCCTAAAACTTCCGGTTTCAAGGCTGGGTTTTTATTTGTTTGGCTTTTTTTTTTTTTGGTGGAGCAAAAAAATCCTTAACATTTTGTTAAACGTACAAAAGACATTTTGAGAGTAACTGCAATTTCATAGAGTCATAGAATCGTAAAATTGTTTAGGTTGGAAAAGACCAATTTTGGTCTCTCTTCAGGTCTACTGCGCAGCAGAAAGGGTGTCCTCAAATATTGGTGTGCTGCCTACAGACCTCTCTAGCGAGCCTGGTTTTACCTCTTTTCCCCTTCAAATCTGGCTTAAAGCTTCTTCAATGAGCCCTACTAATTCCTGTGCAAAGATCTTTTTTTTCCTTTGAGACAGGTGCACCCCATCTGTTGCCAGCAGGCTTGAGATCGTGTAAACTGACCTGTGATCAAAACCCCAAAATTCCCCTGGTGACACCAGGCTCAGAGCCAGGTATTGATCTGCTGGCTTTTCCTTTTTGTTCCCTCAGCACTGGAAGGATAGAGAACAAACCTCATGCTCCTGATCCCTTAACCACTCGTGCAAAAACCTCAAACTTTCTCTGCTTATTATCCTCAGACTTCTTGGTGAAATTTCATGGCTGCCCACCTGAAAAATCAATAATGGATAATAATCTGAGGGCTGTACCAGGACAGGAAGCTTCCTCTTCACATCTTTAACTCCAGACCCAGAGATCAACAGACTTCCCTAAGAATAGGGTCCAGTCTGCATACTGGGGCCTTCTGTTCTCTTCAGAAGGGAGTCTCATACAATGTCTTTTGTTTATGGAAGCAGTCTTGATGTAAGGCATAGGCCAACTTAACTCTGGTGACACCTCCATACTAGATGAACTATCACCCTTGTTATCATTTGGTTCCACTTGCAGAGCCTGATACCTATTATGCAAGGGCACCTGGAAAGGTGGGGTAATCACCTGCTGTACCAGGTAGGAACTTGTCGCCATTGCCCTCTATCCCGTAAGTCACTGTGTTCAGCCAGGTGTAGAGAGGATAGGTGATCCTCCCTACCCTCAACAGAATCATAGAAACATAGAACAGTTTGGGTTGAAAGGGACCTTTTTAAAGGTCTTCTAGTCCAACCCCCCTGCAATGAGCAAGGGCATCTTCAACTAGATCAGGCTGCCCAGGACCACATCCAGCCTGGCCTTGAATGTCTCCAGGGATGCATCCTGTGTCTTATCTGTCATAGAACAGAATCACAGAATCATAGAATAGTTAGGG
>NW_009944949.1:48368-51862 GCF_000696875.1 Nestor notabilis | reverse complement strand
AAAAAAAAAGAGATAACTAAAGCCCAAGAAACACAAGTGATGCAAGTGCAAAACAGCTGCTGACCCCATGCCAACCAATGCCCAGCCAGTCCCCAAGCAGCGGCCTGGCCAGCCTGGTTTATCTGCTGAGCAGGACATCCTGTGGCACAGGATATCCCTTGGGTCAGCTGGGGTAGAGCTGTCCCAGCTGTGTCCCCTCCTTGCACCCCCAGCCTCCTTGCTGGCAGGGCACCATGAGAAGCTGAAGAATCCTTGACTTAGTGTAAGCAGTGTTCAGCAACATCTAAAACTTCCCTGTAAAGCCAAAACACAGCACTGTACCAGCCACTAGGAATAAAACTAACTATCCCAGCCAAAGCCAGGACATACACCTGTTACTGTAGGTATACCAATACACCCATTTCATTAGCCAGGAATGCTGTTACTGGAATTATTCAGTCTTGTCACTTCTAAAGCCCACGTTTTTCTAGGTTTGACTTGGTGGCAAATGGTGGAGCATCCCTAACCTTGCACTTTGAACGGGCTCCATTTATGAGTCAGGAAAGGACAGTGTGGTTGCCATGGAATAGCTTCTATGCCATGGACACGCTTGCCATGAAGACAGAGGAGAACTCCATTCCCAGCTGTGATCTAAGTGGTTTTGTCCGTCCTGACCCACTCATCATTTCATCACCACTTTCAACTTTCTTCAGTGATGCTCCGGGCCGGAATCCCATTGTACCAGAAACCCAGGTAAGAACAGTGTGCGTGAAAAGGATGCGGAAATCAGTGGTCAGGTGCTAGTACTGAACTGAGCAGTTACTGCAGAGGCACCATTTGTCCCCTGGAATTGCTGTAGCAAATGCCTCTAGAGAGTTACATTCATTCTGACAGATACCAGGTTTTCTAATGAGGTCTGCAGGAGATCTCCTAGGTTTATGTCACCCAGACACATTTATCTTTGACTGCCTTGCACCTTCTCATTATCAAACAATGTATCAAGTACATCTCTGTAATTTCAGTTGACAGCTTAGGTGTTTCAAGAGAATTATGCAAAGTGCGTGGTCCTAACCATAGGCTCTTTTCTTGTGTGTTGTTTAGGACAAAGAAAAACTCTATCAACGCTAATGTTTCACTACTTTAGTTAGTCTTTATACTGTTAGTGGAAGCTGCTGTTTCCTATGACTGTATTTCTTATGTTCCCCTTGCATATAACTTGCAGAAGAACTACTTGTACTTATTTACAGTTGTGCCAGCAGTGGGGTCTTAAAAAGTGTATACAGATACCAAATAATTACTTGTCCAGAAATGTCGGCTGAGGATAACCATTCCCAGTAGTAGAAAGTCGTAAGTTCATAAGAATATGCATGGGGACATTACTCCAAAAAATAACAAAGCACTAATGTGAAATGTTTGATCTTTTTCCTGTTCAGGTTCTTCATGAAGAAATTGAGATCCCTGGCTCTAGCATAAAGCTCAGCTACCTGAGTTCCCGTACTGCTGGATACAAATCCTTACTTAAGATCACCATGACTCAGTCACTTGTGCCACTGAATCTAATCAAAGTTCATTTGATGGTAGCAGTAGAAGGGCATTTGTTTCAAAAATCATTTCAGGCATCTCCCAACTTGGCATATACATTTATCTGGGACAAAACAGATGCGTATGGTCAGAAGGTTTATGGGTTGTCAGATGCTGTAGGTAAGTCAGCATATACAAGCTCAAAAACTTTTCAAGTAACACCTGTAATTCTTAGTAAGAAAACTGCAAAGATTTCTTATGGAGAAGCAAATACAGACTAAACATTTCTTGTCTTCCTGACCCAATTTATCTTTGTATTATGTTTCTTTTACACATTAAAGATCACATTCAGAGGGTCTAAACTCCATCAACATGCCTGTGTTTCCTGATCGGTAGCTGACTTAGAAGGTTTAGACCAGACATGGGAAAAACTGGCCACAGGAACTTAGGTGAAACCTAGTCCATCACTATGTGTTTATTTTCTTTCAGTTAACAAATGAACATCCTGCTGGGCTGGCTGGCATTCTTCAGTGCATTTGGGTTTTCATGCATGCTGTTATTATAGCCTCTTGTGGTGTAATACATTTGAAATGAAAATGGTTCTTTTCTAGTGCTGTTCAGTCTTGCAGTTCTATAGCTGGCTTTAGTTCACTCGGTTCTAGTGGGTGGGAAAAAAGAGTGACCATCATAGTATTTTAAGTTTTCATTTTCATATCAGAACCATTTTGATACGGCAGTGCCAAAAATGGGCATCAGAGCTGTGCCAGTGTGAAAAGAAAAACTGATTTAAAACCCTGATTTCTTCTCTATATTTTCTAAAATCTTCTTTGCTGTAGTTTTTCTTTCTTACATTGTTACACAGGATACTGCTTTCCTGAGTAATGCTTGCAGTGCATGTGTGCTTAAAAGCACCAAACTTTTCACTGCTCCTTGGTATATGGTATGTAAGGTGAAAACACTAAATAAATCCTGTGAACATCTGGCAAATGAAGACTTTGGTCTCATCCTGTGATCTGATAGAATAATTTTATTGTATTTTAAAACCTATATTTCTCACTCTCACCAAACTCTCACTTCTCACCGCCAGCTATTCAAAGAGAAGTGATCAGATCCCTGCAGAGTGCATGTGAATGAAGTTCAAATTTGTGTCTACTCAAAGATCTGAATTTAATACTGTAGAATAAAAGAGAGGAATATAATCACTCCATCTTCTTGAGGGGCTGGGGAACTGGAATGCTGAATGATTTGAATGTGCTCTGGACATTTAATTCAGTGTTTGTTCAGCAAGTATATTAGATTTTATTTTATTTCAGTTTCTGTGGGGTTTGAATATGAGACTTGCCCCAGTCTCATTTTGTGGGAGAAGAGGACAGCACTGCTGCAAGGATTTGAACTAGATCCCTCAAATTTAGGAGGATGGTCTTTGGATAAACATCATGTACTTAATGTCAAGAGTGGTGAGTTAGTTAATTCCATATGTTTTCTTTGCTATGTGGAGTTTTGTGAACACTTTTTATTTGCATTATATTTACACTGAAAAAAGCAGTTTCTCCAATGTTTTTGTTCCACCTTTGGCTCAGTAAGACATGGGACATATTTCAGTTGTCAGAAAATTTTCGTAGATTTTCAACAAATTTTTTACTATTCTGCATAGCAAGTCCAAACCCTTGTCCTCTAGTCTGTTGTTCATTTATCCCCCCACGATGACCTTCTGTCTTCCTTGCCTATTTTTCTGATATTGACCACACCCATTCCTGGTTCCTTCTGTTTGACCTTTTTCCCTCTAATCTGAGATGGGGCTTAGAGGGAGTGTGAGTCTGTGACGAG
The DNA here is from genome assembly GCF_000696875.1 of Nestor notabilis. Classification (NCBI taxonomy): domain Eukaryota; kingdom Metazoa; phylum Chordata; class Aves; order Psittaciformes; family Psittacidae; genus Nestor; species Nestor notabilis. The sequence continues at coordinate 48,535 of NW_009944949.1, read as the reverse complement.
ATCCTGAGTCTCATTTGTCCTTCTCTTTTGTCACCTGTTTGTTTTTTCTTCCCTTCTTTTCGTCTTTACATATCCTAAGCTGAACATTCCTGATCTTCATATTTTACCCTTACTCTTAGGGAGATGAATGCTTAGCATATATTTCATTTGATCCCTGTGAAGTGTTT
>NW_009944949.1:6257-48337 GCF_000696875.1 Nestor notabilis | reverse complement strand
TGATCCCTGCATTAATGAATTGCAAAGTGTATTGTTACTCAAGAAACCTAAAGTAGTGTTCAGAATAGGCAAGATTTTGCACACACTTCAAGTGATGTGCAGCAGTCAGATGCTGTAGAGATAGGCATTTGGATAGTGCATGATATTCACTGTTGTCACCAGTGGGGAGCCAGATACATTAGCATCATTCAACTGCATTTCCAAGAGAACATGAGGCTAAAATTTTTCAGCTAGATTTCTACAGTCTTTGATGCCATTGAAAATGGTCACTCTGACAGAGGATCCACTCCCTTCTGGGAGCAGGGGTCTGCTCTTTGAACAAATATTTTGAGAAGAAACCCCATCTTTAAGGCATTTCTTGAAGCCTACGAAAGATCCTTATCACTAGATTCCCTTGTTGATGCTTAACAACCATTCCAGGAGTTTCATCTCTCTCCTATCTTTCCATTTGCTGTGCTATCATTTCTTTGGTGCCTCCATTTCTCACTTCCCATTTTCCATTAAAAAACTGTGAAAGACTGAGAGGTGGAAAGAGAACCATAAGGTTGGCATGATATTCCAGGCAAAACGTACCATTGGAAACTGGAGTGAGAGGATCCAGGGACACAAATAGGGAACACATCTTCTCCACTGTTTGCCTTCTCACTTCCCAGTTAATAAGACAATCTAAACCATTGTGACAGGCCAGAGAACTTTTTGGCAGTGTTTTCTTTCATAATGAATACCAAAGAAATCTGGGCTTAGGTTTGGGGCTGTGATTGTGTATGTGTGTGGGTTTTAACTGAGCATCTTCGTTAAACCTTTATTTTTACTATTGGAAAGGCCTTCCACTCTTTTTTGGCACCACTGAAGAACCGAATGCTGGAGTCATTTCAGTGTACAGTCCTTAACAGCAGCTGTTGAAAAGAGAACTACCTGAAGTCCCCTGCAGTGAATGACAGTAATAACCACTTCTTCTCCTCTTTGTTATTAGGTATATTGCACAAAGGCAATGGAGAAAATCAGTTTCTAACTCAGCAGCCGGCTGTGATAACCAGCATTATGGGGAATGGGCGCCGAAGAAGCATATCCTGTCCCAGCTGCAATGGTCTGGCAGAAGGAAATAAGCTTTTGGCCCCTGTAGCACTGGCAGTGGGTATTGATGGAAGTCTCTTTGTTGGAGATTTTAACTATATTCGGCGTATCTTCCCATCCAGGAATGTTACTAGTATATTGGAGCTGAGGTAAGGTGTTAACCTTATCACTTCTTTTGTGTAGCCTGTGCTCAAATCAGCCTTTACCATTACTTTTTATAATTTTGTAAAACATTGTCACTTTCAACCTATTTAAATTCCAGTGGAGAAATGGGGCACAGAAATGCATAGTTCAAAGTCTGTAGTTTATCAGAGCAATAACTATAAAGAAGTTAGAGGAGAGGACAAACCAGCTTGTATAAAAAATACAAACCGTGTTCTTCCTTCTTGTTGGTGATTGTTTGATTCTCCCCTCAGTACTATGCATCATTTAGTTTTGTTTGAAAACTACAGAATTGACTGCCTTTAGGTATTGAGCCACAGAGATAAGCAAATTCAAACAGACTTACAAGGTTAGCAGGAAGGTTTTCCTATCAATGGTTTTGACAGCCACTTTCCCACTGCTTTCCCATGCTTGTGAGTCTATTTCTGTACATTGACAAATGCAGTTAAGGTTGACATACAGAGTCACTTTCATCATCAGAAATCTTTTTAAGATTGCACCTCTGTCCCGCTGTCCTATGCCCCCCTCCCCAGCATTAAGATTTGGTCACTTAATAGGGAAGGCATGAGTGTAGAGTGTACCACTTCACCCATTTCTGTTCCATCTCCTTTCGTCATTCTTATAGGAGAGGCAAGAGCTACTGCTTCAAACTGTAACTCATGTAAGTGGACCTTATAGTTACAGCACTACTGAGTATTTGCAGAAAAATGATTAAAAATAGTGTATATTGGCTGTTTCCTGATACTTCTGCAGCCCACACAGGCAATAGAATCAATTCTCTTGTAAATTGGATATAGCTGCCAAGTCCATTGAGTGAATTTAGGTCATTAGCCTTTTTTTAATGATATGGCCATAACCAGTTCCTCTCTTCCACTGTACTTTTAGTTTTTAATTAGTGGGAGAAAGTGCAAAATGATTGGACAGTGAGAGAATAGGAGGCCTAGCTCTATTCTACACCTCTCTTCCATTCATGTCATTCTGTTGATGTCACAATTGTGAATTCTGATTTTATATAACAAAAGAGTTACAATTCAGGCCAATTCTACCCTGAAATCACTCTCTGACACCTACCTCATACACCATCAGGCAGCCTCATTAGATTTAAAACCCCAAAAGTCACAGATCATGGCATGCTTTCTGCTGGCAGCTCAGTGTAATCTGCAGGAGGGAGCTGGTATGGATGTGCGACCCATTATAAATATTTACTTCAACATACACTGTAACTCTGCATTATAAGGAATGTAATGCTGATTTTTTGTTTTTCTAATTTATTCAGTTCTGTTTAGCTTTCTAGTAAATAAGATCACAGCTTATAGGTGAAGAGAAACAGTTTCAAATTTGGATACTTAATGTAAGGCATTTACATGCACCTCACTTGCTAATATCAGCCAGAGAGTTACCCAGTCTACTTGATACTTGAAAGTGGTGTCTCCAAGTTTACAACAAACAGTATTAGTCTGAGTGCTTTGCCCAAGAGAACTTGGGCTTTTCAGCACGTGTGAGGGAAAATGAGAACATCTGTAAAGAAATAGAAGATGGACTTCTTAATCTGCTTTTGTCCACTTTCTCTCTTCTTTTAGGAAGGTTTGCTTTCCATAGCATAATTTCTTTAGCCTCTATTACAACTATTAGCAATGAATAATAAAGCCATTGCATTTTGAGTGCTATTGGACAGCTGCAAATAACTTGACGCACAGATTTTTAGGATTTGCAGTGATAGCTTTTGTCCCCTGATCCTCTAAAGGGAATTAAGGTCCCTTCCAGCAAATATCATCTATAGCAGTGATTTTGATTCAGTGATAAACTTAAAATCTGTATAATTTACACACATAAGATGTTGAAGATTTGAGGTATTTAAGTATGAATGAGGCCAGTCTTCAGCTAGTATCAAGTAGCTTGAACAACATTGCAAATAGTATGTTCATAAGTATTAAAAACCAAATACATCACTTTATTTAGATTTCCCAATGGATGTAATTTTGGTTTTACATAAGCTAGTATAAATCTTGGGTAACTTTGTAAGTCAGAACATCCCAGTGTGCATATTGCTTTGCACAGTCCTTTGTGAAGGTACCTGCTCTGAGTGGCTAATAGGAATTTTGGCACAGGAGTGTTGCATGTCATACTTCACACTAGTATTACAGGTTTGGGGCGGGGCATTGAGTGCTGCAGCTCCGGAGTTTTTGTGCACCTCTTTGTTTCATTCCTTGGATATTCCTAAATGGAAATTACTTAAACACAGTTGAACACTGTGGTGTGGAGAATGTATTAATTTACTTCTGGAAAGTAAAGGACACTTTTCTTTTGAGTTCGTGTCTAGATGGTAAACTAGGGATCCATTAATGCTATTTATCTCCCATTGTACAGTATCTTACTGCTCACTTAGAAGGGGTTTTTTTACCTTCAGGTTTGCTTTGATAGGCTTAAATAGATACCACGTAGCATCCAAACTTGCTTGAAGCAACTATTCTAGAGACTGGGAGGAGAGGAAAATACACTCTGTAGTAGAAATTTGTTTAGAAATAGCCTGATGGAAAACTATTTTGATTAAAGAGGTTGCCTCCAACTGGCAGATGATATCCTGAGCCCAGTGCTTCTCCCTCCCCAGTTCTGTATTCAGAAAACTGCCAGTTTTTCTAGCTCCCAGCCCCCAAGATGCACATATTTCTATGTGAAAAACTCTTTCAATGGTCTAGAAAGTGTCCTGTAAAATATACGGGGGGTGGAGGTTGGGGGCAGAGAACCAGCCTGCAGCTCTATCGCTCCCAGTCGCTCTTCATCCGAAACCCAAGCTAAGGCTAGTGCTGAAAAGAGATATCTTCTCCTGTGTCCTTTTGTAAAATAAAACAAATACTATGTTTGCTTTACCATCTATTCTTCAGCTAACTGTTTGTTCTTTTTTCTTCTGTTCCCTTTCTATAAAGAAATAAAGAGTTTAAACATAGGTAAGACACGAGCTCTTTCCCATATAATTTGATATGGTTTGTTTGCTTCATTGTGTTTGCTTTTTGTGTTGTGCTTCTTGTGTAATGTTATGTTCTTCATGTACCATATATAGAAACATTTTTATGTGCTAATTGTGTGTTATGAATATGAAAAGCGTTAGCAATTATGAAATGCAGTCAAAAAGCAACCAAATAAGTTCTGACAGTAATTAGAAATTTCTAGTAGAATGCCAGTATAATGAACCCCAAGCTAACTTCTCTATAACCACTTCTCCTGCTGTCTATAATTGGTCTGAATGGTTGAGGTAAACTACCACAGCAGTTTTACAAACGCCAGGAAGGTTTGCAAAAGCACTAATGACTGCAGATAGGTCAAAAACTCATTTTCTGGTCATTAATGATTTTCTGAACCCTCTGTCCTTTTTCATAATTTAGTTTCTATTTTCTTTCATCAAATACATTTAACAGTCAGTCAACCTGTGGGGCTGGTTGTATGCAACCACTAGATGCAGTCACTGTAAGATTCACGAGGGAGGCACGACCTGCCCAGACGTTAGGAGAGAAGATTTTCATTGTCTCACCTGAGCACTAGGGCTTCTGGTGGCAGCAGCATAGGAAATGCTTGTTCCTTCTTCCATGCCACACCAGGACGGGGAGGATGTTCACCCTGGAGACTATCAAGGACAAGAACAAGAAACGCTGTTCCATAGCGTCCTGTGCATCACCCTTTTAAAACCATACTTTCCATTTCTGTGACACAATTAGATACAAAAGATAATCTGGGTTAGACAGTATAATTTCCCCTTTACAATGTATTTTGGTATAGCAAGTCTAACACCACTGAATATTCTTCTCTGGATGAATTAAATCACAATTTGCTGTTGATTTTTGGTGATGCTGAGGCTTCTTGTTTGCATTAACTCAGCTTAGTGAACTTTTTAGGTGCTTAACGATTTGCTCTGGGCAGCTTCTCTTTTTGGTTAGATTGAAAGAAAAGCTGTTGTTGTGTTGTGAATGTGATGCTTAGTTGAGAAGAAAAGGGAGGACAAGCTGATCCTGCCTGTGCCATGTGCTGTCAAGCACTGGGCTCCCTCCCATAGCAGAGCAAGGCTTCACAATGGTAGCTGCTGCAGTCACTGTGGAAGGCAAGAGGCAGAGACATTATTGGCAGAAGCCTCTGAGCAATACTGAAGGTTATGGGAAATCTTTTAAAATCAGGTACATTCCTTGGCTTCCTGTAATTTGAATAGAAGATTCCAGTGACACGGAGAGAAGAGAGGCAGAGGTCTGTGGTTGCTCAGATGCTGGTTTGATAAATGTTTACTACTCATTTAAAATGCATCCCTGTTTGAGGTAATAATCTCCCAGTTTCTTTGGGGACATGGTGAGTGCAAGTCACCTTCCACCAGTTGCTTTCTGCAAAGTCCCTCAAATATTTTATGTGGAGAGTCATAGAATCACAGACTGGTTTGTCTTGGAAGGGACCTTAAAGCTCATCCGGTTCCAACCCCCTGCCATCGGCAGGGACCCCTTCCACTAGAGCAGGTTGCTCCAAGCCAGGGATGGAGCATTCTTCCACTATCTATTCCGCTACTGAGCCCAGGAAAGAGCAAAGGGGTATGCAGCAGCTCTGCAGCTCCAGTGAGTTGCTCCCTGGTCTGGAACAAAAGCTCATGACTGATTCCCTGAGGGAGATTCTGGGGGAGAAAGGCAGGTGAGCTCCATGGACACACCGATGACTGAAGGAGAGGAGAGGGAAATAAGCCCATGTTCTGCCATTTCTCTTTACCCTGACTTACACCTTACCCCATCCTGGTAACAGTGGGCCATGCCTGAGGCTAGCTGTGGGCAGAGGGAAGCAGGGTGTACTCATTTAGGAGAACAGCACAGGCTGGCAAAATCATGTCTGAAGAGAAGAGACACTTCCAGTGTGGCTCATGTCAGGAGCAGCGCAGCTCCTGCAGGCATTGCTGTGACAGCTCTCACCTATGGGCCTGCCAGCTGTGTCTGCACCCAGTTCACACCTGCCCCGGGGCTCCCCATCCAGCCAAGGTGGGTGCCTGTGTTTCAGCAGGGCCAGGCAAAGGGCACACAGGGCTGGAGCCCAGAGCCTGTGGGTGCAGCACTCCCTTGTTGGCTCATCCACTGCTGTTGCAAAGCCTCAAGCTAAGCTTGGTTTTTTTGTGATGTGCTGCACACCACCAGTGTCCCAGCAGGGTTTGTTCAGTGTAAGAGGAAAGCGTGGGGGAAGAAGAGGTCAGAATCTCTATTCAAGGACAAATGTGCAGGTGTTTGTATGGCACAGGTACTTGAGAGACTGCAGAAACCTTGTAAGTGGAAATAAATATCTTGTTATGTTCTTTGTCTTAGACAAAGAAGACAGAGCTCTGTTTGGGAGGGATGAGAAGGGATGTAGAAAGGGCCTAGTGAAGAGGTGCAGTCTGCTGCTGAAGATAAGCAGAGGAACTTGGGGAATAAAGAGATTGTGCTCTAATTGCAAGCATGTCACTAGTCTCCCTGCATAACTTTGTCTACACCACTTAACCTCTCTGTGCCTCAGTTTCCTCCTCTGTAAAATGGGTGTAATACCCATCTTTTTCAAGTACTTTGAGATCCATGCATGAAATGAACCTGCCAAGTATTTTTTTGTTTATTGTATTTTTTCATCTCTAATTTCTACACTCCTAGACTTCAGCAGATGGTACTACCTCTGCTGACTGAATGCCGATCAAACCAATCTCCTTCCTACTTTCTACAGTTTTTAGAACTGTTACTGACCTAAAATCATGGCATGCCAAAGACTGGCATAGAGGAAAATAACTGTAGAAAGTGATATTTTTGGGCCTTCTCATTCCTCCAAATCTGGCCATGACCACATGAACGCAGTTGTCTTGTGGTGCTATAAATCCGTCTGCCGAAAGTGGCCTTACGATATTTTCAGCCAGTCTGATCTAGAAATGGCTTATGTCCATCATAACTTACCTCTGTGTATCCTCACTCTTGGAGATGGGCACTGTTGCCACATGAAGCTAGGAGTGTGGGTATTTGGAGGCAAATATCTCTGGTTACTGGTAAATAACCTTCATTTTTTTTTTCTTGTCTTCATTTGTCTTCTATGCTTTGAAACCACCATTGACCTTATTTACACTCACCCATAGGCTCCAAAGGCTGCAAAATTCACATCATGCTTAAAATCCAACTAAATTGAGTTAAACTAGCCAGGCAAGACTTTGAAAATATTTCTGCACTGCAGTTGTGTGTGTGTGAATGTATATATATAGCAAAGATTGACATTTCTCAATTTGCAGAAGATTTGCTAAAGTAGTTCCAAAATGTGACCAGCTGTCGAAAAACCATATATTTCAGAAGAGCAGTAGCTTTCCATATGAGCGCCCATTCTAATCACAAACTGAGGACCAGTTTTTCAATAACAGAAGGTTCGGAGTTAAAGTCAGACACTTGGGGTCTCTGGTTTGAGCTATATAATCAACTTCATCTGCCGTAAATGAGATTCTTGATAAGAATGAATGAGAACAAATTTGCTTTAGGAATAAATTTGTTATGCCTCTGCCTCCTATTTATACAAGACCCCACAAATCTTGTGGCATAATATAAGTGACTCAGAAGCTGATTTTATGATCTTGCTCCTATGACTTCTGCTTTCAAAAGAAGTTAAACAAGGTGGTGGGGAGGAGGGCAGCAGATAGAGGTAAGCTAAAGACAATTGACCTGGAGCAGATCTAAAGGGCTAAAGAGATCATGAGGCAAGTCTGCTGTGCAGCTTTGGCTTATTGGGCTCTGCTGTGCAAGATTTGGTGTAGCAGGATAAATGAGATTTGAAATGACAATCCTTGAGCAACACTGGCCAGACCCTACTCATGTTAGGGCCGCAGATGGTAGCCCCTCAGACCCCACCTCTGTGTGAAGGTGTCAGACTTTCTTTCCAGATCTCTCTGTGCCTGATGAGTATCCAAGTTCTGAAGCCTGTGAAGTTTCTAGACTGCTCAGCTCTTTCTGTTCTATGCTTTCTTTTTCTCTAAAGCAACAATCCTGCTCATAAATACTATCTGGCCGTGGACCCTGTTTCAGGCTCACTGTATGTATCAGACACCAATAGCCGACGGATATACAGAGTCAAGTCCCTTTCTGGCATGAAAGACCTAGCTGGTAACTCTGAAGTGGTGGCAGGGACTGGAGAGCAATGCCTGCCCTTTGACGAAGCCAGATGTGGGGATGGAGGGAAAGCAGTGGACGCAACCCTCATGAGCCCTCGAGGTAAAGTAGGAAAAGAAGCTGGAGAAGACGACTGTGTGAGGCTGGGCTGGGTGTGGAAATAATTATCTGGCAATTAAATCACTCCTTGCTTGGTAATTTTTATTCTGGGCTTTAATTACAGTGGATTGGCAAGTGTTCGTGCTTTGTTTAGTTAAAGCAAACTTTATTACCCCAACACTGAACGCTGCGAACGGAGAACAGAACACAAATTAGCAGGATACCGCTCACTCCAAGAAGCAAGCACATAAACTGGGGAACAAATCACTGAGATACTCTTTGGGGAGAAAAAACTGCCTTCTGTGGCTTTTCATCTGAGTTTCTAGTCTGTGTATCCCCTTTTTCTTCAGAGGCAGAGGAAAAATAAAAGGATTTTTGTCCTTTCCAGTTTCTAATTTTTAACAGAAAGTTTCCAAGATGACAGAGATTTGGGGATTTGTTGCTAGGATTTTTTTCTTTTTCCATTGTTTCATCTTAATTGTAAGGATGAATTAATCAGGTGTATTGCCAGGTGCTGCAAACTTCTTTGGGTTTTATTTCAATGGCTGAAAATAACTAGATGATCATAAAAGTGAATAAAAATGAAAGGTCCTATTTCTTTGTAGAGGTAATCATCTCAGTTAATATATACAGAGCGTATTAACAGGACAGAGCTGTTTCCATGTCTGAAGGTAAGCCTCGATACAGAAGTTGAGAAGACAAATCTGTACCTGCTCTCACTGCCCAACAGGATGAGCACTGCAACCATTTGAAGACAGAATTTTTAGATCAATATTTTATTTTCAGCCCACGAAACGGACAAGGCAGCGCACCAAATCAAAGCAATGAAAGGCAAGAGAGAAAAAGCCTGCCCTCCTTCACCACAGACAGCAGCATCCTTCTGTTCCTCCAAGGGAGCACCTTTCATTCTGTGCCTTTCCTTTCTAAGGACTCCCAATGTGACAGGCATTGAACTTTTCCTTTTTTCCTAGGCTGGAAACCCCTGTGTCTTCATCTGGAAACACCAGATGTTCTTCCCATATTCCTTACTGCAACAGGTCAAAGAATTAAAAAACAATCCTGAAAGACTATAATGTCCTCTTCATTTTTCCAAATTTTTAAAGCCATTTAAAAAGATTTCTAAAAATTCTCAGATCCCTCAGATGAAGAAGCAACACCTCAATTTCTGAGATTAAAACTTAGGGGTTCTTTGGTTTTAATAGGGTTCACACAATATATCATACAGAGTTGGAATTTAGAAGTAATAGGATACATTCCCCTGGCTCTTTGCCATGTTTTGGGGATTTCTGTGGTTTTGTTTTCTTTAAAGCCCCAAAGGATAAACTTGCTTGATGCCATTTATTCATCAGAACTACAGGTACTTGGAGGGATCCAGGATCTGTGCTCAGGTTGGAAAGGAGGAAAGAACAGGGGAAGCGAACGACTGTCACCATTTTGTAAACTCATCAACATGATGAAGCCTGCCTTGAAGCCAGGAGCCTCACTGATGCCTGGTTTTTATATTTCAGGAATTGCAGTGGATAAATATGGTCTCATGTATTTTGTTGATGCCACTATGATTAGAAAAGTGGATCAGAATGGAATTATATCAACCCTGCTGGGCTCCAATGACTTAACTGCTGTTCGACCTCTCAGCTGTGATTCCAGCATGGATGTCACCCAGGTATCTTACTGCATTTATTTTCTTCTCTGCCTTAGAAGAGATGGGCATCTATTTTGGATGACTGCCTGGCCACTTAAGAAATACATTATGCAGCACAAGATGATAGTATTTTTGATTCATTAATGAAATGAGTGAACCATCTTTTTACTGTGGCTAACACAGGTTATTTATGCAACTATAGTGAGATAAGGTTCAGATAATGGGAGTTATTGTCTTAATTGCCTGTTTTTCTGTAATTATTGTAGAGCTTCCACAAAGTAGCATTCATTCTTTGCACAGAAACACAATTAGCCAAAGTTACCACTGCACATAGCTTTAATATTGCCGAAAAACAAAAGCATTGTTTGAAATAGTTGCCATTCATGACTTGGTTTCGTGATTTACGCTGATAAACCCCTCACTAATTTGCTGTTGTTACACATGGAATTTTAAGCACTAGAAGTGTACTTTTCAGTTATGAGTTTTACAGTAATAATTTGTGCAACTCATAGGTACGGCTGGAGTGGCCTACTGATCTCGCTGTCAATCCCATGGACAACTCACTTTATGTCTTAGAGAACAATGTTATTTTACGGATCACAGAAAATCATCAAGTTAGCATTATTGCTGGACGCCCCATGCACTGCCAGGTTCCTGGTATAGACTACTCTCTTAGCAAACTGGCTATTCACTCTGCACTTGAATCAGCCAGTGCCATTGCCATCTCACACACAGGAGTTCTTTACATCAGTGAGACAGATGAAAAAAAAATTAATCGGCTGCGCCAGGTAACTACCAATGGAGAAATATGCCTTCTTGCAGGGGCAGCTTCAGACTGTGATTGCAAAAATGATGTCAACTGTAATTGCTATTCTGGGGATGATGGGTATGCCACTGATGCCATCTTAAATTCACCATCTTCCTTAGCTGTGGCCCCAGATGGTACCATCTACATAGCTGATCTTGGAAATATCCGCATTAGGGCTGTCAGTAAAAACAGGCCCGTTCTTAATTCTTTTAACCAATATGAAGCTGCATCTCCAGGAGAACAGGAGCTGTATGTCTTCAATGCTGATGGGATTCACCAGTACACTCTCAGCCTTGTTACCGGGGAGTACTTGTACAATTTCACCTATAGCAGCGATAACGATGTCACGGAGGTGATGGACAACAATGGCAACTCCTTGAAGGTCCGTCGCGATGCCAGTGGGATGCCCCGCCATTTACTGATGCCGGATAATCAGATTGTCACGCTGGCTGTTGGCACTAATGGTGGACTCAAGCTAGTCTCAACACAGACCCTGGAGCTCGGATTAATGACATATAACGGAAACAGTGGTCTCTTAGCAACGAAGAGTGATGAAACAGGATGGACAACATTTTATGAGTAAGAATGTTTTTGGCTCTATTAAGCGTACATTTATTTTTCAAACGGTAGTGAGTAGGCCCTGAACTGATCCTACAGAATCTGTTGTAGGCTTTTCACTGATGATGAATAAGGCCATGACATCTCATTCTAGTCTGATACTGAAAATGATTAAGTGGCTTCTTGGTTTCATCAGTTTTTACCAGGTCCCTTGGGTGAGTACCAGACCACTTAAATTTCTGCCTGCAGTATGAGGCCTGTGGGGACACACTCACCCACCTCCAGCACAAAGGACTGTGTGCCACCTTCAGAAACCCAGGTTTGATTTACCAGACTGGGCCCCTGCTCTTAGGCATTATCAAAGCTGTAAGTAACTGGCACCCAGACCAGCCCCCAGCAACCCACAGCTCCTACTGAGCTGCCTCTCCGTAGGAACCCTAATGCTGCAGGTTCTTTTGGAACTCAAGCTAGATATCTGCTGTTCAGTCTCATATGTTACTCATGGTTGTTAAAATGTTGATTAACTTCACTGATTGTTCATTCTTGAGGCAAGCGAGGAGATTAGATCCCCAGCTACCTGCTAGACCCCTGGTGTCACTTTGTAGATAACCTGAAAGCACACTGCTGTTGGTGACCATACAGATTAGAAAAACAGAACTTCCTCTTTAAATGTAATTCATCAGAGATGAAGTTCAAGAGTATATTAAAAATCTAGAAAAAACAGTCACATTTTTATTAATAATTACCCTGTTCTTACTAGTCCTATTGCCATGTATTGATCAAAACAAATTTAAAAATAGAAGCTAAACGATATATTGAAAATATATATAGCTTTTAAGTACATCGAGTCTGATGCCATAGTTAATTAACCATTACTACATACCATTGCTCAAATTAGTGGGTAGAAAGTATGAATAGGGCTTTATATTTAATTTTAAATTGGAGGCTCATTTTTAAGACTACAGACCAGCATTGACGCACACAGAGTTTAGTTTACTAACGGATTCGTCTTGGCCACCGCTTGCTTTCTTTTTAGAGGAAACGTAAGTAATGCAAGAATAAAAAGAACCTCAACATGTATCTAAATCAGCATGGCACATCAGTGTTGTGTCCGGCGTGTTTCGTTCCCGTAGAAAGGAAAGCAGTGCCCTCTCGTGGTCCCCTCCTGATGCGGCCCTGGAAATTCAACCGCTGCGATTTTCCATCGCCGAGTAGAGATGTGGAGGTTTTTGATCCTTAATTGTGTGTAAAGAGTATTTCTTTTACCACAACTCGATTAGAAAAACAACCCAGTAGTGTGAACACAGGAAGGTTTTACCTGCTGATCAGGCAAAATCTCTACTGTAGTGGACAGTGGGAAAATCTCACGTTATTGCTGATGAGATGCGGATGCCTTTCTAGGTGGGGTTTTTGTTGTTGCTTTTTCCTAAATAGCCAGGTCAAGATTCAGATCAGAAGTCATATAAACTAGTTACTTCTCAAAACACCAGTGATTAATTGTAGCAAATTAAATAGCAATGTAACTTCAAACTCTGTATGAAAACAATGAAATGCTAAAAAACACCATCAGAAGGTTACAAGTTACCAAACTGGTATAACTGGTGGCTGAGAATTACACGAAGAACTTAGCTAGCATGATTTAATAGAAAAACTGTGCTCTGATCCCTAAATTAGTGTAGAAGGTGGGTGCTTTGATATCTTACTGAGATGCAGCTGAAAATATAATTTAATGTGTTTATAGTGCTGACGTGTTGACTAGATTATTTTCCAAGATTAAGAAAAGATGTGTGACCCTTGCCTAGGTCAGGGGAAGTTAAACACCATACTTAAGTCTAAATAGTACACCTGAGGTACTGCCTTCGATGATGACTGGCATTCATGAGGCAGTGGAAATAACTTCGTTTCTGCCAGATTTGTACATATATTCTCATAAGCATAGAGCCCGTAGATGAGAGGACAGTAGAGGACATTTGTGCATTAAAAGAAGAAAAGACATAAAATGCCATTCTTAAATATGTTAAAAGTAGATATGTATCTCTTTATATGTGAATGGAAAACCCTATGCAAGGACTAGAAGTTAGCTATATGCACTGGAGATACTGATTACAGAGAAATAGAGGCATCTCCTTTAGGCTGATCCTAAGCAGCTGACTTACAGTAACTCCTTCATATACTCTGTCATTTCATGTACCCCCACAGTTCAGGGGTTTATTAATAAGATTATGAGGATTATTTAAATCAAATTAAAAAACCTAAATAGTCACAGTCCACAGCCACTTAATGCTGGTTTCTGGTTTCTATTTGTTTGTCAAAGGAGCTCCAAGGGGAAAATTCTGTATTTGTCACTATGCAATTTATTTTGGTAGGTATAAGTTACTATCAATAGAAGATGGAAGAAATACTTGGCCAGTGAGAGTTTATAAGAACAACAAAATAGTTTTCTGTGCCATTACATTCATGCATTCGTATGGAGATAATCAATACCCCAGATATGGCCAAAGAACTGGAGAAGAACAAATGTTTTTTAAGTAGTAAAATACTACATAAATGAAAGTTCTTATGAAAAATGTATTTCAGAGCATTTATATCAACCAGATACTGAAGTGCTGTGCTATCTTATTGGGTATTTTCTTTTTTTATCTGAAACTGTACCCTGAAAATGCTCACAGAATTGAATTCATGCAGTATATCCAGGTATGCATTGAGTATGTGGAGAAATGCATACACTAACTGTTTTTATGTATGTATGTATGCACTCATACATGTATTATACACGCAGTGCATGTGTATATGCACGCAGTTCATTTGCAGTAGGAACAGGCAAGGCTCTTAAATAATGTAACAGCTATCAGCAAGCTCACATGGGGTAATTTAAGCTTGGGTTTGGGCATGAAGCACATATATTTGAAGTGGTTCTCAGTGGTATTCCACTTAGTTTTGGGAACAACCTAGGAGAATGCTGCAGTTTCCTTCTTGAGTCAGCTTGGGGTTTATAAGGGAGAGAAAATACAGATGTATGTAAATGTATGTGATCTGCACCTTTGCCTTCTCTGTGTTAAGTCAAGAGCTGCTGTATAAGGCACTGTCCTGGCTAGTCCCACCTACACGTCCAGCTCTACACGTCCCAAGCGTCAAAGAATGCCAACAGTAAAAATTGCCTAAGATACAGAGGTGCCATAATACTGGCTTTGGGTGCACTATCACAAACCTGCAAGGGGACGTGCAGGTCAGGTATCTGTAGCTCTGTGAGGAGGTGACACACAAGTGCTCAGCATGTCTTGCAGTTGAGCTGTAGCCGTGTCAGGTGCTCCGGCGCCGCCAGGCTCCCAGCCACCATCTCCAGGCTGCAGGCACCATCAGCCAACAGCTCCCATGTCTGCCTGGGGTGCCGGTGGCTGGTGTCACCCAGAGCTGCCCTGGCAACCATGGTCCTGGGAACCTTGGCCTGCTCAGGCAGACTTGGTCACAGTTAGCAAAGTGCTGGCAAGTTAGTGGTGGCATGGAGAGATCTTTTAAGATACTGGGCTTAAGAAAGGATCTCTCCCCTTGTGACTTTATTAGTAGAGAAACTCAGGATGAAACCTAACTCTAACTGGTCAGGAACGAAAGCTCAGGAATTGCAGTGTATTCAGAACCCACCTCATCTGAAGATATAAAGGTCACCCTACCAGATCTGATTCATCTAGCCTGATGCTGTGTCACAGACTGTAACATGTAGTGGCTGCTTCTGAAGAAGATACCAGAAGCCCTGGGTCCATTAGTATATTTTCCATTGCAATTTTTTTTTTTGATTACTTCATTAGACCCAGGTTCATGTCATAAAGAAATACATACACCTTATATATGGTATATAACCATTTAATTCCCATATAGCTTTATTCTTACTATTCAGATAAATGTCTGGGTGTTGTGTTCTATTAAGCACTTGCTCTCACAAAATACATAAATAAAAAAGAAACCCTCAATAATATATCACCTTAAATTTTGTAGTACAGAAAAGGTTTCAATTTCATTCATTTTATATTTTTTACCTTTAAGGTATGTTTTTTAAATAGGATTTTATTGATGCCATGGATAAAGTAGAAAAGCCTTCTTTATACATTGGTATTGCAGTGTGTATATAGCGCTTAAGTAGTGGATTATGTCTAAATCGCTTAATATATCGTTTAAGTAGTGAATATATCTGATATTAAGCTAAGTGGTCTGCAGACCTTCCTAGAGAGAACTTGTTTAAGTGGGTCCAGCACTTGCTTATAAACCTTTTAATCTCTGCCACTGGGAATTCAAATATTGTGACCAGCCCTGGGGAATATGCCCCATGGTGGGGGCAAACCACTGACTTCTAGAAATAGCACCAGAATATTGGAATTTTCCTGTTTGAGGCTCTGCACATCCTCATCCATATCTACTTCTAGACTGCCCTTGCACTTTGAACAGAGGTTTCCAGTGAGTAGCCCACAGCAATCCCCAGGAATTTTTCCTGGGTTGATTAAAAACCCAGCAACGTGAATGAGGAGTTTAAATGAAGGTTTCATTTGCATTGCCTAAAATATATTTGCTGATGGGGAATTTTACCCTCCATTTTTCTGGATGTTCACCAAGCTCTGCATTGTCACACTGAAGCCACTCACGGCCTTTTCTAGTTTTTCCTAAATAACATTGTCTCTTCCATAGTATTTGACATCTAAGTATTCTCTTCATCACTCTGCTAAGCACTAAGCATACCCAAGTATCTACATACAGACTATTATGGTATATCTCATTTTTGAAACTGTGAACTGTCCAATTTTTGTCCTTTTTGTTTTTCCTTGCTAGACGGATGCTTGACTGGATCAAGTTCTTCCCTCGTCCTTATTTTACAAGTGCTTTCAGTATTTTTTGGTGAAGACTTTTTGTACAAACTTAACCAAACCCCTTTCATAGATTACCTAACATATTTTCATTTATCTAGTATGTTGTCTATACGGTAAAAAATACCAACTGTATAAATACATATATATATATGTGGGTATAACTTGTGACTTTTTTTAAGAAAAATCATGCTGCTTAATCTTTTATTTGATCCTGAACTGCTTAAATAAACACAATATATTATTGTTCCCTTTTAGGTTGCATGATGCTTTGTTTTATTGGTTTACTTCCTTGCCACTTCCAGTGGTTCTGGTAAGGCTTGTTGCTCCACAGGTGATTTTTTTCCTTCCTCCTCAGTGTTCAGTTGCATGGGTGCAACCATTTGCAATGGATTTGAAAGGCATACTTGATATGTGTATTGACTGAGAAGCCAATTTGGGTATTCATTTTGGAGATACTTTGAGGTTTCTGAATGATTTCGTTGTAAAGTCATGTTGAAAGCACTGATTCTTCTTCATCTTTACAGCTAACCACGTACCAACACGACATACAAAGAACTCAGCTAGTTCCATGATACTAAAAGTGCTCCTCTTCTCTTCTGTTACTCTCAGGCAGTGCAATGGATTTACCAGTTCTCTTCCAGGCTCCCCGCACCCTGGATTTCTACGTTCCAAGGATGACCAGTTGGTTTCAATCTCTACCTAAACTTTTCCCTTTAACTACACAGGACAATTTTTCTTGCCTTTCTGCTGTTCAGAAGTATGTGCACTTTGGTAGCGGCTGGGTGAGAGACTATTGCACAAGTAGAGATTGCAGCAAGCAGAGTGTCAGACTGGAATACTGATTTTGTTTCAGGTCCCTATTTCTTGCCCTTAAGATCCAAGGGATTGCTTCTTTAGCTTATGTATGCACACAAATACAGCATTCTAAAGGAAAGGGAGAAACATACCATTCGATTTCAGACAGCATTCCTTCTTTCCCCCTCTTCAGGTTTTATACCTCTAAATAAATTTAACTCAATGAACTCATGGAAAGCCCTTTTTCTTGTATTTTTTTTTAATCTCTATGCCTCTGGAGCACTTAACTCATCTTCTCAGGTATATTCTGAGTGCTGACTGCTGCCCTTTGTGCAACTCCAACTTACCCTGTGCTTTAACTTCTTGTCATCCGTCGTTATGAGCCGAAATACTGACCCCAAAATGCTGTTCAATACCACAGATAGATAAGATCTAAATTAAACTCTTATGTTCTCAAGCTGATGTCTTTTTTAATCTCTTTTGGGAAGTTTATTCCTCGATATGTCACTTAAGACCATACTTAGTAGTTTCCACTAAATATTCAATTGCAAACATGCAGTCTAGGCAATTGTATATTGTAGTATCCGTCGTAAGTCCACTTCCTTAGAGTGAAATGCTACCATTAAAATGCAGATGAATTTAGTAATTAGAATTGTTTGAGCCAGATAGATATTGCTCTGTATATCGTAATAATTTAGTTATGACATTCGTGTAGTTGAGATCAGTATCACTAAAAATTATTATTTAATCATTTTAGACTCTTTCAAGAACAGAGCGATAGGTATGGCCAGGATGTTCTTGAAAATCTGTTTCATTCTGGGTTTTTTTGCACAAATGTGGTGCATTAATAATACATTGGGTATTGAAATGAACATATATCCTCACGCTTTTTTGCTCTCACTAACTTTTCTATTAGCTATGATCATGAAGGGCGTCTGACCAATGTAACACGTCCCACTGGAGTGGTAACTAGCCTTCATCGGGAGATGGAGAAGTCTATTACCATCGACATTGAGAATTCTAATCGGGATGACGATGTCACGGTCATCACAAATCTCTCCTCTGTGGAGGCTTCCTATACAGTTGTTCAAGGTACCAAAGCACACTTCTCAGCACCTCTCCTAACCACACACACCACTTGAGAAAGCAATTCGCAAAAGATTTGTGTCATTAGGACAGTTATGAGCAGGGGACAAACTTATCAGGTTTGCAAGAAAAAGCTCCCCTAAAGCTCATTCCTAAAATAGCAGGTCTACAGGAGAGGTAAGAGACATTTACAGTCATGCTTTGTGTCAGGTATGCCTGGTCGTTATCTGCTGCTGTCAGTTAGTCCTGCTATTGCCTCTTGGGTCAGGATCACTTTACCCACTCGCATATTTCTCTGTATTTCACTGCAAAATTGGTTCTGACTTCAGTGCCACAGAGATGCAGTGTGACTGCTGAGTGTCAGCTGCCTGGGGAGAGATCCTGGTGGAGAGACAGGCTCAGGTGGCCTCCTACTATTAGACATGGAACCTTTCAAACTTATACACTACCATTAAAGAAAATTTAGAACAATCAGGGCAGTGGATGCTCTTGACCCATGGTTAGCACTTCTGAGAACAGTGTTACAGCCCAAGTGTGGCTGGAGAGAGCAGCAACAAAGTGGTGAGTGTTTGCTTAGAGCTTTCCAGCACTGCCCCAGCATTGATTCCCATGAAGTGAAAACAGTCAGTTATCAAAGATAGACTGAAAGGAGTTTGGTGAGTGATAGGTTTTTCTAATTAAGATATAATGTCACTGGAATGAGAATGTCATCATTGAGCAGTAGTCTCCTCCTGACATAAATGTCAGCAGCTACAGACTATTATACCATGACGTGTGCTTACAAAGACTATTTCTGTTATACCAGGTGATTAATTATGTAGATGTTGTCCTTCTGTCAGATAGACCTTGGTGCTGTGGTGACAGTTGCACACTGTAGCACTCCAAACTGGCAGAGAATGGACTTGCCTGTGTCAAAGAGCTAGAGAACTGCATGACCACAGCAGTATGGGGCCAAAAGGCCCCACTGCTGGTGGGGTGGCAGGATGGCAGGCAGGGAAGGGGGTGCCAGCTTGCATTGCTTCAGCCCCATACCTGGAGGATTTAAAGCCAAACTCTGTACAAGTCCCTCCTTGAGGAAAGTTTTTAAACAGAATGAAAGAAAAAGAAGAGGCATTTACTTCTTCCCACTCTTTAAAGAGTCCAGCAGTCTTTTTTTTTCCCCCCTTTCTTTCTGTCCTGGAGTTTGATGGTTTATTGTTGATCCACAGGTTCAGTTTTTGGGAGTTTTTTTTCGTATTAGAAATAAATTATGTGGTTGAAAGCATTATCACTGTGCATTTTGATTCACAATTAAAACTAAAGGGGAAACCTAATGAAATAAACACAGTATCTCTCTGCAGGCTCACTGTTGCACTACTGTTCTTTACATGAATCAGTAACATCTGTAATTTCCACCATAGTACCACGTAAATGGTAATTGCAGGCTGACTTCATTTAACATCAACAGGAGTGCAATAAAAGCCCAATCAAATTAAGTTATATGTTTTCTTTATGACTGGAGTAGCTAAATTATTTTCTTTTCATTATTGCTGTAGATCAAGTGAGGAACAGCTACCAGCTCTGTAATAATGGTACTTTGAGAGTGATGTATGCCAATGGCATGAGCATTAGCTTTCACAGCGAACCTCATGTCCTGGCTGGGACTGTGACTCCCACCATAGGACGATGTAATATTTCTCTACCAATGGAAAATGGTTTAAACTCAATTGAATGGCGTCTGAGGAAGGAACAGATCAAAGGCAAAGTGACTGTGTTTGGAAGAAAGCTCAGGGTAAGTAGAATCTGTCATTACAATAATGCCCTCTGTGGGCAGAACATTAATTTTCCTTTTTGAAGGACATCTTTCCTGTTTTTACTTGTTTAAAATGCACAACTCTGGGATTTTTTTTGATATGACAGTGTTTTCTCTATTGGAGAGCTCAGTTAACTGCATGGGATTGTGTGCTACAATCAGCTATAGAAGCTTCATTACTAAAAGTATTCTAAAAGAGGTTGGTAAAAATACCCAGAACATTGGTGCAAGTGACTCTGCTTCTGAAGGTGGGGGAAAAACCAATCCAACCATTCAGCATTTGTAAAACTGCTACAGCGCACTCACCACAGCTAGTCCTGGGCGGGAAGCACAATTACAGCCTGAGCAGTTACATTCTGCTTGTGCAGAATCCACCTGCAGATTTATTGAGGCAGGCATATTGTGTTCATTCCCCTTCCGAAATGGCATGATTGGAAAATAATTGCCATAATTACAAAGTCATAAGCATAGGATAAAACAGACACTCAGGTCATGTAATCCATCTCCTGCCAAATTAAAGATGTGCTGCAGCTGGGCTAATCCCATTCTGTGCTTAGCTGGCCTGGTTTTCACCCCTTGAGTACCTAAACTTTCACTGGCTGCTTCACTATAGGTGGTTTTGGAAGGGCTTTGAGTTCTTGGGCAGAGAACAAGTGTAGTGCTAATCAAGCCCTGGTTCTTTTTAGAATTCTTTCAACGTCACTGGACATGAGATACAGTTCTGTGTGTTCAAGATGCTGTATTAAATGCAGTATCTCTAAACAATTACATAGTAATTCACAAAAAACTATTATGAATCAGATGTTACATTTTGGTGTTTTTCTATTGCTTAACATCTAATTCCCAGTGTTGAATTAACAAGTCTTTCCTGTTCTCATAAATGCTCAGAATGCACCTACTGGGGAGAGGGGGAAGGTTAGACAAAAAAAGGAATGAGATTAGAAGCTAATCCTTAATGACTAAATTTCATGGCTGCATAATTGATTGTGGTGTGTTGACCTGCAGAAGTTGATTAGAAGTAGAAACCAGATGAGCACTGCATTTTGACTAGGTGTTCAAAACAAAAATAGATAGGATCCTGAAACAAAATTGTGGTAATCCTAAGTCTCAATGCTAGAAATTTAATAGAAGTACTTGTGGTAATCAGCTGAAGTTAAACACATCTTAGAGCTGAAACCTTGCCTGAGATGGGTTTTCTTGCATCATGTTTATGCAAATCAAAACACTGCCTTATCTAGCAACACCTCAACATTTAATTGTCTGGGTTTAGTTCCTGCAACAATAATCAGATACCCATTTAGCTCTTTTAAATGAAAATCACAATGAGATTATAACAGGTTGAGTGGACGGAAAATGAAATTTGAAAATGAGAGGGAAAGCACAGAATTTATTTGCATCTCATTTATTCTAATTCATCTTTATAAATTGTTTAGTGAATGAAATGGAGCACGTGTGTGTGTTCACTGGGGGAGCAGGTGGCAGCAGGGTCAGCTGTGGCAGCTGGGACAAATGTGGCACATAGTGATACAGAATGGGGCACTACTGTGGGACTAACACAGGGATGACCAGGCAGGGAGTGTATGGAGCCAAATCCTGAATCTCCAGCACAGAATCAACTATGCTGAAAGGGATCATTATGAGATGGGAATCACCTCTTGCTGGAGCCAATACCCCTTTCCTTCGATATTTAAAGGGGGCCTACAAGAAAAAGGGGGTTGTACTTTTTAGTAGGGCAATAGGACAAGGGGTAATGGTTTTAAACTAAAAGAGATTTAAATTAGAAGAGATTTCTGCTAGATATAACGAAGAATTTTTTTACAATGAATGAGGGGGCTGAGGCGCTGGCACAGGGTGCCCAGAGAAGCTGTGGCTGCCCCATCCCTGGCAGTGTTC
This sequence comes from Nestor notabilis, assembly GCF_000696875.1. Lineage (NCBI taxonomy): Eukaryota > Metazoa > Chordata > Aves > Psittaciformes > Psittacidae > Nestor > Nestor notabilis. The sequence continues at coordinate 26,457 of NW_009944949.1, read as the reverse complement.
AAGGCCAGGTTGGATGGTGCTTGGAGCAACCTGGTCAAGGGGCAGGTGTCTCTGCTCATTCCAGGTGGGGTGGGTTGGATAAATGACCTTTAAAGGTCCCTTCCAACCCAAAGTAGTCGATAATTGTGTGATTCTCTAGGTAGAGCTGCCTCCTGTGCCCCCAGCTCTGCTCATCATGCTGTAGGCAAATCTCAGCTGTACATGTTGGCCTCTGAGACATGCTGGGGCCAACTTTGTTAAGTCAGGAAAGGAAGACCTGCCCTTCACCTCTGTGTTATCTCACTTACTGTCCGCTACTCTCCTATGTACCACACGTCCGGTGTGTTGCAGTAGTTTCAGTTAAAGTATTGAAGATTCCTTTCTGAAGAGTTTTTGTTACAGTGCAGCTTCACATAAGTGATTTTTGTTGCCAGACCTTTACCCAAGGCACAAAGGGCTCATCCCTATGGCCACTTGTTCAGTGGCAGCCAAGGGAAAAAAACAGATGTGCACATAGGTAGTGGAACAAAAGAGACCGAGCTTGTTAGGTGATCTTCAGTCATGGGAGTTACTGATTCAGTTTGGGTTACTATATAATTAATATGACATTACAATTACACTCTCTGGTTTTACTTATTTTACAAATGAAAATGAAGTTACTGAATTATCCAAGCAGGTGCTGCTTTATTCTCCAAGTGATGTTTGTGTGTGTGCATAGCTCTTGTCTGGGTAACCATTAAAAAAAACCCTAATACTTTTCTATGGCAAAAAACCTAACAACCTTTACAATGTTATTGAGAAAAGGGAGGAATACCTGGAGTCAGACTTTCCTCCGTGCAGATTAGAGTTGCAGTTACCGTAATGGAGGGAAGAAACCCCAGAAATCAAAAAACAAAATGAAATAAAACCAGAAAAGCTAAAATTCAGTTCTTAATCTTTCTGGAAGACCTCGAGCTCTGTGAAGGAAAGGGTTTTCATATGTCTCTGTCATCAGGATTAATCCTACACTTACAGAACTAGTGTAACCAGTTGAGAAAGTTCTGCTTTTGAGTTTGGCTTCCCTGGGTTTGTTTCCATTACAATGGGAGAGCAGAAAAAGGTTTATTTGGCCAAGATGTTTTATAAGAAATACCCTATCTTTTCTTTGAATCACAGGAGAAGTTTTTGCTGGGATAACCTTTGGGAAAACCTACAGGAAAGAGCTTTTTCTAATAATTGCCCACTGAGATGTAAACTATTAGAGCTAAATCTTATTAATGGGAAAAATTAGGATAATGAGCAATAATTTGAAATAATTATTTCTTTACAAACACAAAATTGTATTCCTTTTAAATTTGCTTTCTGTGTAACTGAATTCCTGCAGAGTCGAGTGGGGTGGGAATTGGGTTCACCACTGCCAGGGAAAATCTCTCAGAATAACTTTTATGTCCTCGAGAAAGGCCCAGGGTTAATTTACATATTGTTTGATGTGCAGTTTAATTCTGGATAAGAGAAAACGTGGCCTAATCAAAGCTGCTGCAAAGAACAGATTCCCACAAACTGATGAATACTTTTAAGTAGTGTTTGCTCTCAAATTATATCTAATTTAAAGACTTCTGCTTTATTAATGATGCATCTACAATTAAATTACTTAAGAGGCTTTATCAGATTACAGCATTAGCCTGAATTCTGTGGCGTAGTCTGCAGTGAATATATTTATGTATCTCTTATAGCACTCTCTCTAGAAGCTTCTCCATTTGGCATTCTTGTACTCCTTTGTTTCTGTTTTGGTCTTTTATTAAAAACCAAAAAGAACAAAATCTGGGCCCAAAACACTTCATGTTATACTTTGAAAACTGTAACTGAAAAAAAAATGAAAAAGAAAAAATAAAAGCATTTAACCTAATTATTTAGTTTGTTTCTCAAAACTAAGTCCACCTTTCCCAGCCTGTATGAGTAGAATCTTTAATCAGAAGAAATGAAACCCATCCCAAGTGATTGGATTGCTATGGAATTGATCTATGGAATATTTGGAAAGTAAATGAAGAAAACAGTAAATGAATGAATTCATAAGCAGGGTGTTGGCAGCTACAGGTACTAAGTGCCTAAACCGCAGTGAAGACATGAAATTATAATTTCTTCTGTTCTTGGAGTCATAGTAGGGGAAGAGATTAAGAACTACTGTTGGCAGAAGTAGAAAAGTTACTTCTGTGTAAAAGAAGTTGTTTCTCTGCCAAGTGCTAACACTGCACTTTTAAGATCCAAGTGTGCATTATGTCCCTCTGTTGTGATAAGAGAAGCCCATTGCTGCAAGATTACAGCTCCCATGTTGCAGGGAGATGGGAAATAACCCAGTGAAACACCAGTGAAACTTACTTATTGGAATATCCAAGTAGTAGAAAGCAGAAGCCAGTTAATGGGAAGAGATGCTCCACTTCTCGATACTGGGGGGAAATTGAGCTCTCCATTGTGCATGCCATTTTCATCCACAGGGGCTAGTGGCACTGCCCACTGAACGCAGCCTCTGTTCCCTCCATAGGTGCACGGGAGGAATTTACTGTCCATTGACTATGACCGGAACATACGCACAGAAAAAATCTATGATGATCACCGGAAATTCACCCTGCGGATCATCTATGACCAGCTCGGGCGCCCATTCCTCTGGCTGCCCAGCAGCGGCCTGGCTGCTGTCAACGTGTCCTACTTCTTCAACGGGCGCCTGGCTGGGCTGCAGCGCGGAGCCATGAGTGAGAGAACAGACCTGGATAAGCAAGGCAGGATTGTATCACGCATGTTTGCCGATGGCAAAGTTTGGAGCTACACCTATCTAGAAAAAGTAAGTGATGCTGTTTTGCCTGCTGACATCAGCTACAAAGAGACAAACTGCTGCTCAGCTTCATTTTAAGCCCTGTATGTAACACACACACACACAGATTATCTACAATTTGACATATTCCAGTTGTAAAGAATCCCTCAAGCCTGCTCTCAAAATTGCTTATTTTTCAATTAGTTGACTAATTTGACTAATGTTTAATGGGAAATACTTTGCTCATGGTTTGTGTCTTTTAATATGTTCCTGGAAGCAGTTAGGCTGCCATAAAATGGCATAAACTGAACACAATGAATTGTCCTTCATTAAGACCAAAAATGCATGACTAAACCTGACAAAAGGTTCAGGTAGAAACAGGCAATTCATCTCTAATCATTATTTATTAAATGAAAATATTGAAAAGCATTTTTACTTAGCCCAGTTAAGACACTTCAATCATAAGTGCCTTAAATACTTCAAAATTGCATATTCCCTTTCCCTTCTTTGAACCTGTTGTTTTAAGCAAACCAGAGCTGATATTCTCTGCTTGTCGTCTCACGTATTTCACAGTAATAGTTGTGAATTACAACTGCTAGTGGCAAAATAAATCAAGTCATTTATCTAACACCTCTGCATCCCTCAGAAAAAATGAAAACAAAAAGGTCCTACTAGGGGGAGGGCAGCTAATAGATTTCTAACCTACACTTTCCTGGAGTGTCGGCATATTGATTTCCACGTAGCAGATCCTCTCATGTAGCAAGCTGACAATATTCTTGCACAGCTTTGTGCCCCTAAACTGATGCATCTTATTCTCTTTTGATTCATTTAACACTAGTGCCTCCTCAGTAAACTTTTCTTTACTGCCCTCAGAGGTCACATGCTGAAAGCTGGTAACTGTGTATTAATTTTCTCCCTACAGTCGATGGTACTACTCCTTCAGAGTCAACGCCAGTACATCTTTGAGTATGATTCTTCAGACCGCCTTCATGCTGTCACCATGCCCAGCGTTGCTCGGCACAGCATGTCAACTCACACCTCCATCGGCTACATTAGAAACATTTATAACCCTCCTGAAAGCAACGCATCAGTGATTTTTGATTACAGTGATGATGGGAGGATTCTGAAAACATCATTTTTAGGCACTGGCCGGCAAGTCTTCTACAAGTATGGAAAACTATCCAAATTATCTGAGATTGTTTATGACAGCACTGCAGTTACTTTTGGGTATGATGAAACTACAGGCGTCCTAAAAATGGTGAATTTGCAAAGTGGGGGATTTTCTTGTACAATCCGCTATCGTAAAATTGGTCCTCTCGTTGACAAACAGATCTACAGGTTCTCTGAAGAGGGCATGGTCAATGCAAGGTTTGATTATACATATCATGATAACAGCTTTCGAATCGCGAGCATCAAACCCATAATAAGCGAGACTCCTCTTCCAGTTGATCTTTACCGTTACGATGAGATTTCTGGCAAAGTAGAGCATTTCGGCAAGTTTGGAGTTATTTATTATGATATCAATCAAATTATTACTACAGCAGTTATGACACTGAGTAAGCACTTTGATACCCATGGGCGCATTAAAGAAGTTCAGTATGAAATGTTCCGATCCCTAATGTACTGGATGACTGTCCAATATGACAGCATGGGAAGGGTAACTAAAAGAGAGCTGAAACTTGGTCCATATGCCAACACCACCAAGTATACCTATGACTATGATGGAGATGGGCAACTGCAAAGTGTAGCAGTAAATGATAGGCCTACCTGGCGTTACAGTTATGATCTGAATGGGAACCTTCATCTCCTGAATCCTGGAAACAGTGTCCGACTGATGCCCCTGCGCTATGACCTGAGAGACAGGATTACACGCTTAGGTGACATACCCTATAAAATTGATGATGATGGATTCCTGTGTCAGCGAGGCTCAGATGTATTTGAATACAACTCCAAAGGACTCTTGACAAGAGCTTACAACAAAGCCAATGGATGGAGCGTTCAGTACCGTTACGATGGACTCGGCCGAAGGGCTTCCTGTAAGACTAACCTGGGGCACCACCTACAGTACTTTTATGCTGATCTTCACAATCCAACAAGGGTCACTCATGTGTACAATCATTCCAATTCAGAAATTACCTCTTTGTACTATGATCTGCAAGGCCACCTCTTTGCAATGGAAAGTAGCAGCGGGGAAGAATATTATGTTGCCTCTGATAACACAGGCACTCCACTAGCTGTGTTCAGCATCAATGGCCTCATGATCAAACAGCTTCAGTACACAGCATATGGGGAGATTTACTATGACTCTAACCCTGATTTCCAGCTGGTTATTGGGTTCCATGGGGGGCTGTATGATCCTTTAACCAAACTCGTCCATTTTACCCAAAGGGACTATGATGTCCTGGCTGGACGCTGGACATCTCCTGATTACACCATGTGGAAAAAGATTGGTAAAGAACCCGCTCCTTTCAATCTGTACATGTTCAAGAGTAACAACCCTCTAAGCAATGAACTGGATCTAAAGAACTATGTAACAGGTGAGACCTCATTACATTTCTTGTAAACAACAAGTTTGGAAGTTGATTTGGGATAGAAATCAGACTTCTCCTTACTAGCCATTTGCTGAATCTTCCTGTCTGGGTTGGGCCATTTTACTTTTTGTGCTATGGAAAGGGCTGTCTAGTCCTGATTCTCTGATGCTGCCCCTGCCCAAATGAAGGGCACTAAATGAGAAGCCAAAAGGAATTTATGGAGGGGAAAAATATAAATTAACTCTCAAAATTAACTGCTGACTGAGCCCATGGGCACATTATGAATTAGTGCCAAGAACTGATTTCATTAAACCTCTTTTCCCATTTAACTTTTAATACACAAACGGTTTTCAATCTTTAAAACCAAAATCTTGATTTTTAGAAATATTCTTACCTCCTGAAAGTGTAAGAAATGTGATGGAATGTGGAGAGCTGAGGAAGAGAAACAATAAAGTAGTTTTGATTGCAAATGTTAGAACTGGGTAAAACTTGTAACCCCTTCTTAATTACTAGTAATTTTTCACTTAGTGAGATCACAAAGTACTTGAGCCCGCCGCTGGCAACTTCTAAAAAGAAAGGTAATTAGTATGTCTTCAGGAAATCTTCTCTCAGCGCTGAATATGCAGTATCCAGTAATTAGAGCAGTGGTATCATTTATAAAAAGGAGCTATCTTAATTTTAGCAGTAATTTGAATTTCAAGAAAAGTGCATTTCCTTCAGAGAAAATCACAGCAAGTTTGATTGGTACGTTGGGACCTAATCATGTGTGTAACATAGCAGAGGTTCTATTGGAGCTACTTTCCAATTTGAAGATAATGCAACTTGTATCTGATAGTGTGAAAATACTGGTGACTTAAATGACCTTGGGATCAAATTCTATTGCCCTAAGTTCAAGTCCTGTTTTCATCCACCACAACAGTGGATGAAAATTATTAGATGTAAATCCCTGGTTTAGATTTTCAGTGTCATCTGACAATATTTTGCTATGTTCTGAAGTCACATTCATTTAATTTATCCACCCACTGGATGAAATCTAGGAAGATCTATTGCATTTTGGTCCACACACACCTTACAGTCTGTAAAAATAATTCACTGGTGATGAAAACATTTGTTGCTGTATGGACTAAAGAGATTCACTTGCACAGGAAGGGATTATGGTGGCACCTGGGTTGTCACAGTTTAAAAAACAACCCAAACAGAAAATAGAAGAGCTACTTCCCCACCTCAATCCATTCTTACTGTTAACCCCTGACACTGCTTTGTTCACAGGTTTTGCTGGAAAGGAATTCCTGTACCAAGTGCAGTGCTGCAAAGCAGAACAGTAACTACTTTGCATATAGGTCCTCCTCTTTTTTTGTGGAAATAGGGCAGCTGAAGTGAATTGTTCGGGATGCAAGGATGCTGGGGAGGGACTCTTCATTAGGGACTCCAGTGGTAGGACAAGGGGTAATGGCTTTAAACTTAAACAGGGGAACTTTAGGTTAGATCTAAGGAAGAAGTTCTTCACAGTGAGGGTGGTGAGGCACTGGAATAGGTTGCCCAAGGAAGTTGTGAATGCTCCAACCCTGGAGGTGTTCAAGGCCAGGCTGGACAGAGCCTTGGGCGACCTAGTTTAGTGTGTGGTGTCCCTGCTCATGGCAGGGGGTTTGGAACTAGATGATCGTAAGGTCCTTTCCAACCCTAACTATTCTATGATTCTGTTCTATGATTATACCATAAAATAAACTGCAGCCTTAAAAAGGAGCAGTGACCCTACGCTGTCCAAAGCTACAGAAAAAATATGATAGTCACTGTGTGATGGGAGGTACATACAAAGGTCTTTACAGAAGCAGAGCTTCTTACTACTAATTTAAGTGCCAGAATGGCTGAAGAAAAGAAGAGTTTTGCTGTCAAATGTCCTCAGCCAAGGAGTACTGCACTTTTTATGGCATAACATGTTGGGAAAACAGGCTTTGCAACAGCAAGCAGGCTCCGTGCTGTGTCTGAGAGCGTCCCCGACGTCTGTGTGCAAGGTGGGTGCTCCACAGGCACCCCACATGCCTGTGGCAGCAAGCAGAGCTGCTGTGCACCGTGCCTGGGGTGCTCTAAATGCAGACAGAGACCCTCGCAGCAAGAGTGCCCTGCATAGTCGTGTCTCTTCAGACACAGGGTTTGGCTCACATGGGGAAGCAGCAATAGCAGCATCAGAAGCTGTTGTAGGCCAGTGAGGAAAGAAGGGTGGTGGAAAGGACAGGATTTTTAAACAGAAATGATCATGAATATAGGTCCAAATCAAATTAGAAGTGTCTGTGCTCCCACACTGCTGCTCATCCCTGTGACTGGCAGAAAAGAGAAGCAGGAAACAAATGTAAATGAGGGTCATGGGATTTTCCATTGTTGTTGTTAAAAATGTCAATTGATAACTAAAATACATCGTAAGTTCTTAACATCTGCTGAGTGAGAGTTACTGTTACTTAGTGACTTGGGTTTTTCAGCAAGATACGAGGTCAGAGTTTTACTGGTTGAACCCAGAGCTGGAACTTCCCAAAGCTCACCCCAGAGCTGAGCTCTGACCCTCCCATGCAGCTCCTACTTTTCCATACTGGGCCTGGAGGGATAGTGAGGATATTCATGGTGCCTAAATTTAGCCATCTGAATTACAAGTCTAGCTCTTCCCTGCATTTAATGGAGCCTCCAGAGACGTGGTGACAGCTAATAGAAGTAGGACACAGAAGAGAAGCCATGTATTTTCCCCAAGGACTTTGCAGATGTTTCTGGGAGTACCAACCTAATAAAACATCATTTAACAATAGAGTTTATAGGTTACAGGAGCCACATCAGAAGGTGTCAGAGATGGAACAAGTATTGCATACAGTGAAATGTTTGGATAATCCATGTGCTTTAATGGAAAAAGAATGAAAGAGGTCGTATATCCCTGTTGAACTATTTAGGGTAAATGTAAAGCAGTATTTCCTGCTCCTGTTCACGGTGGATTACTACAAATCTGTCAAGTCCCACGCTGTAATATAAATGATGAGTTCCACTGCTACTTGAAATCAAGGAGGTCAAGGATGAATTTCTTGATTTTTTTGATTTCTTGTCTTTATTACACACATTCGTTTCTCACTTGCCTGCTTCCTTTTGATTTCTAGATGTCAAAAGCTGGTTGGTGATGTTTGGATTTCAGCTTAGCAACATTATTCCTGGTTTCCCTAGAGCAAAAATGTACTTTGTGTCACCGCCATATGAGTTGTCTGAGAGTCAAGCATGTGAAAACGGACAGGTAGGCAGAAATATGACATTATTCCTATGAATTAAAGTCCTGGCTCTTGTGTAGTTACAGCAGAAGGCCAAGTATTTATTTCTGGGTAAAACTAGAGGAGTATAGCTGGATTTTATCCTAATGAACATATGCCTTTCTTGCCAGCATTCATTGTTATCATAATTACAGTGTCATTAGTTTGTCTTTTATTGAGTTCTTCCTTGATTAACAAGTTGTAACTCGATTAACTTGATTAGCAATGACAAAGGGAGACTTTGTCAGGGCAATTCATCATCTGTTGTACCTTTGGAAAAACCATCCTAATAACATGTGTTGCAATAAACTTAGGTTGGTACTTGCTGTACTGCTAAGAAATGATTCTTCTCCCCCTGCAATAGGATTTCTCACTATTTTTTGTCTGATGCTTTTTCTAGTTAGAGGCTTTGGTTTGGTGCTCTAGTTACTACAGTCAAGTTCAGTTACAGCCTTCACACTTGTCAGGTTAAGAATGGAAAATATCAATAATTATATAAATAATTATACCTTTATAATAAATCTCAACCCATTTAATAAACTTAGAAAGAGTACTAGGTCAACTCCAGACTTAGTCTTTGCTGGGCTTACTTCACATCTGTAGTAATACAACAAAAAGGATCATATAAACCTAAACGTACCACTTTACAGGCTTCTAAGTCATTTGAGAGTCTAAATCCCTTCCTCAGGAATTTGCTTTGTTGTTTTGAAACCCAACTCTTACCTAGTTTCAAAGAGGCTTACATTCCTAAGCATTTTAGTCATCTGTCCTGGTTGAAATCCCAGAAGTGCTGTGCTGTCTTTTAATAGGTGGAGTCTGTTTGGTTTCAGCTCAGATTAAAATAGTTCTAGGCTTGGGTCTTACTTCTTCTTGTAATGGACATTCTATAATTTGCCAAAATTGAGATTTGTGATACATGTGTGCTACAAAGATTGATTAATGAGAAATATTTTATTTGGTATTAATTATACTTATATAAGTATATTTATTTGGTACTAATAGCAAAATAATTTGCCACATGAGCATTTACCTGATTCTGAAGGAGATGCGGGAATGGACGGGTGGCTGAGGGTGGTCTTCCCATAGCACAGAATTTTTCATTGCATAGATTTCCCTTAAAAAGGCAAAGCAAAGATTAGTGCTGGTCTCTGCAATGAGTACTTTGAGATCTATATCTTCGTTGTTGTTTTTGTGTCTTGTTTTGCTTTCCCCAGCTAATTACAGGAGTTCAGCAGACGACAGAAAGACACAACCAGGCTTTCATGGCTCTTGAGGGCCAGGTCATATCTAAGAGATTACATGCCAATATTAGAGAAAAAGCAGGTCACTGGTTTGCCACAACCACTCCTATCATTGGGAAAGGAATCATGTTTGCTGTGAAGGAAGGCCGTGTAACCACTGGCATTTCCAGCATAGCCACAGACGATAGCAGGAAGATTGCCTCTGTCCTGAACAGTGCTCACTACCTGGAGAAAATGCACTACAGCATCGAGGGGAAGGACACCCATTACTTTGTGAAGATAGGCTCGGCTGACAGCGACCTCGTCACCCTCGCGATGACCAGCGGGAGGAAGGTGCTGGACAGCGGAGTCAACGTCACGGTGTCCCAGCCCACCCTGCTGGTGAGCGGGAGGACTCGAAGGTTTACCAACATTGAGTTCCAGTACTGCACCCTGCTGATCAACATCCGCTACGGACTGACCTCCGACACGCTGGACGAGGAGAAGGCCCGAGTGCTCGACCAGGCTCGGCAGCGAGCGCTGGGAGCAGCCTGGGCCAAGGAGCAGCAGAAGGCACGGGACGGCCGTGAGGGCAGCCGCGTATGGACAGACGGAGAGAAGCAGCAGCTTCTGAACACAGGAAGGGTTCAAGGTTACGAGGGATATTATGTCCTGCCCGTGGAGCAGTACCCAGAGCTAGCAGACAGTAGCAGCAACATCCAGTTTTTAAGACAGAATGAAATGGGAAAGAGGTAACAAATTAACCTGCTGTCATCCTTTGCTGGATGAATCAGTAGTCATAACTGTTATCTCCTCTCCTAAGGAGATGAAGACCTAAATGGGGGCACTAGGCTGAGCTACTCTGGGATAGTAAGTGGCAAAAAGCTCATATTTTTTGAGTTAAATGCCACTGTTCAAGTGATTAAAACCCACATCCTGAAGTGGACTAAAGCCAGACTGAAAACTCTAAACCATACAAATTAAAAAGTACCCCTGAAATATTACCCACTTGTTCTGGGTCTGAAGGAAAACAAAAAGAAGGCCTCGTATTGTATTACCTCACTCCATTCACACGTGAGCAAACTAAGAAATCCAAGTGGGCCACTTTCACTAACCAGCTGATGAAACACAGATGATTCAGACTGCTTGTTTGATAAATATCCAAGAGGTTTTCATTTAAAGCAAAATACAGGTGCATTTAAAACATGACTTTGGGGTGATTCGTGTGTAGCAACTGGAGGACAATGAGAATGCAAGTGAGAGCACACTGGAAATAGGAAAGCAAAATATATTTAAAAGTAACAAAACCACACTTGCACTCTGACCCTCCTCTGGTCTGGCCTGAAGCTTAACTCACTCAAAGAGGGCAGAGTGTAAAGTTACATTCAAAATGGTGGCTATAAATCACTACAAATAAATTTCATACTCTGTTTGTCTTTGAAGATTTCCATTGTGGACAGTATAACACAGTTACAGGGTGTAGTCTGTTTAGATTCAGTAGTTTGTTGGTATCAGTTCCAGTAGAGCTGTGGGCATTGTGTTACACTATTGCAAATGGGCACCACGTCAGATCACCCTGTACATACATCAGCCAGAAGGCACAATCACTGTTTCAGATTTAAAAATTATTAGTGTGTTTGTTTGGTCGAGAAACTGAGACAATCACATTACAGTCACCACAGAAAAGAAAAAAAAGAGAAAAAAAAAGTCTAATAAGAACTTTGGTACAAGAACTTTTTTGTAATATACATGTATGAATTGTTCATTGAGTTTTTATATTAATTTTAATTTGCTGCTAAGCAAAGACTAGAGACAGGCAAAGATAATTTATGGCAAAGTGTTTAAATTGTTTATACATAAATAAAGTCTCTAAAACTCCTGTGAATGACTTGTCTTCCATTGTGAAATCTTTTCAAAATGAACAAGTCGGTGTCTCACTGCCACCCAATGCACACAGCATCTCATATGGCATGATGGCTTGCTGTTGGACCATGGATTCTGCAGAGGGCTGGTCCTTTGACCTCTGGGTAAGCAACGTCCTACCAACACACCCCCCAAACCTCCATTTAGGACACAGCAGAAAACTGGCAAGTGTTTTTGAAGTTCCCCCTGTGCACCTCACAACCAACAACCCTCAAACTGCCATGTTTCAATCCTGGAATCAGTTTAATTGCACTAAAGTATCCTCCAAACAGTTTGAAAATGCAGCAACATACTACTAAATGGAATGTGGAAGGCCGTGCTGTGAGTCAGGAAGTCTCCATGAAATCTATCTTCTTTGGGAGACTGCTTATTTCTACCATTCATTCAAAAATTGGAGGTAAGCTCAAAAACCCTCTCCTAAGCAAACAGTCGCTCCTGGTGATGTGGAAAGGGAACCATCCATCAGCCAGAGCCCTGCTGCTTTTCTCTCATGTCAGTATGTAGCTAGGGAGCTCTACTTAATTTTGGAACAGTTTTGCTTTTGGGGTTGCAAATGAGGGTTTTAATTATTCATGATATTGAGTTGATTGTTGGTATTAATTCACTCCAGGTCACTTTAAAGCAGAGCAGTTCAGTGGCTGTGTTCTGGAACACCTACAGCACTCACAAAGTGCATCTAATCTCTGCTATGCAAAGAAGAGCCACCCCGTAGTGATGACGTGCAGGGCACTGGAACCCCGAGCCCAGTTACTTACCCTCTGAAGGGTGAGTCTGGGTACACTTTCAGATGAAGCCCTTTATGCCCATCACTGCTGATGTTTTCTGTGCTGATGGACTTGAAGTGCTGTTACGTTATCACGCTGTTCTTTACAAGTGAAACCTCTTAATGATGTGATTTTTTTTTTTAATGGAGGCATAAAATGTGACATCCCCAAGTACAGACACTTCATTACCACAGCTTTTCTGGATTACCCTCGGCCTGTGCTGGTAAGATGCTTGGGTCATTTTTTGGAATGGAATGCTTCTTGCAGTTGAGAAGGTTGAAATCAGAATGTGTTGCACAGTTTCTGCTGTCCTTGATTCTGTTACCATTCTCCTAAAGCTGAAACTCTTCAGAATTAGAGATTCTGCTACTTCAAAGGGAAATGCAGTTAAACTAAAAGAAGTACCTTTTTAATATCAATGACTATGGGAGGAGCTGTAACAGATTTGCAGGAGATGCGCTCCCTGTGCGGCAACTTTGCATCCTCAGGATGTTCTTAAACACATTTAGGGGTGGTTCAGTCATGTTTGCATGAACAGCGTAGCTGCGTGGGCAAAGCTCCCTGCCTGTCCTTTGGACAAGTAGCCAATAGTACGTCCAGTGGCGTAGAAGCCCTTGTGTGGTGCATCAAAGAGATTGGAAGGGTTACTGTATTTTGTCGGTATGACAAAGAGCTAGATGCTCTCATGTCTGCAAAAAGTAGCTGGCTGTTAGAGGCCTTAGTAAAGAGCTTTTCACTTCATGAATGGGGGATTTAGATAGCTGTATTGATGTGGCCATGTTCAGCCTCTTACTGCCTCCTCTCATGTGGCCCATCTGAGTTTCCTCTGTTTCTTGAGGTATCTTTTTCTCCTTTTTCCTTTCTACAACCCTCCCTTTCCTAATTCCCCTCAAATCAGTATCTCCTGCTCCTCTCAAAGCTCTTCCTTTTCCTCTCTCCTCCCTGCTACACTCTTCCTATGGAATAGGTGATTAACCTAAAGCAACACCAAGGAGACATGAACTGGGATCCTGCTTATGGGAGAGTGGTGGCTTTAACAGTGACATTGTGGCTGTGTTCCCAGCAGTGCTGTGACCAGGCCAGGCTGAGGGCAGCCATGTAAGGACCTGGTCTGAGAAGCTGTCCTGGCTGTGGGAAGGCGCAGTGCCTGAGCCACAGACATGGGTTTGTCCTTCTAACTCACTTGAGTATAAGCTGAGGTGTCTGCAGAGTGAACACAAACCTGAGAAAAGGCTTCTGTTTGAAGCCAAAACCAGATGCAGAATCAGCATTAGAGAGTGTTTCCTTCTTTTGCTGTAAGTGAAGGAATTTGGTATTTATAACCTTGCATTTCCTGACTTAGCCCAAAGCCCGGGACGTGGTAGTCAGTTTAGGCTGTGTCTCTGCACACCCTGATCCTCACCACCACTGGTGTTTCCCTCTCAAGGTTGCACTCCACAGCACTTTGGCCGCATGATGGTAGTTCTGCCCAGGAGACGCTCAGCCTTTGCCTCCTTGCACTGCCTTGCCCACACCAGTCCCCAGCAGGGCCATGTCAGCCTCCCTTAATGGCCTTGGTGTGTCCCAAATAAAGGCACCAACAGAAGCGCCCCTTAAAGCTGGGCCAGACCGATGGATCCACAATACTCTCATGGGAACACACGTGGGGAAGGAAGCATTTAGACCTTACTTGCTTTTCTTTGCTACCTGGAGTGCAAAGACTCACACACACATACTGGGCTCTGGGAATGTGCAGAGCCGGTCTGGAACCTGCACAAACCAGTGGCTTTGGCATGGTTAGTTTTTACCTCCCACCCCTTGGGTAATGTAGCCTCTAAGAGGTTTCCTGACAGAAATGACTGTGCCAACAGCATTCTGCCTCTGTAATATCACCCTGTAAGCCCCTGATCTTCATGTAGCCCAGTCTCATCACTGCTGTAAGAGCACAAAACTAGATATCCCTCCTCTGCTCTGGACATGACCGGAGCACCTCCTGCTAAGGCTCTCCCATGTTTGTTTGTCAAGAATTTCCTGTGTGAACAAGTATCAGCCTTCCCCAGGAATTCAAGAAAACTGCATCAGAACTGAGTGCTGTTGAGTAACTTGTATTAACTGCTTCATGCTGACATTTCTGCCAGGTTGGAGCTTTTGCCGACAGTCTTGCAAACACTTCTAAAGCACTCAGTGATGATCAAACATGGGAGTATGTTCGACGTTCAGGTCTGAGGCTACAGCCCTAGGAAACCCAAAAAGTAGTTCTTGTCATCCTCTGTTCATCTTGCATGAGAACCACCTGATAAGGTCTAACTTATACTCAGGTGGCCTTTATTTTAATTGTGCATGTGTTCAAAGGTGCGATCTTACCTTACGACCAAGGTAGGATGGCCTTACAAGTCCTACACCAGCCAAATGTTAAGCACAAGGCCCTTAATCTCAGGAAACACAGGTTCTATCCAGAAGGCAGACTTTCTACAGCTGTATTTTCTCTGAAGAGGAACTAAGAGTAGATGTCCCTGGGCAATTCTGAATGTGGGAATGGGGCTCCACTAGTCAGATGTAGAGTGTAACAGGCTCACTGGCTCTAGCTAAGTGGGGTAATAACATGGTACCAGGATCTCTCTGCCTCTGACGTTTTCTGCCAGCAAGGAAAGTTCCTGCCCAACCTCTTCAAGTGCATCCTGCAGCATAAAGGTTTCTTCTTTACAAGGATTACTTAGTTTAAATCATACCTATTGGAAAAACTTCCACTCTAGAATCAAACTCACTTCACCTCCGTGACAACAAGTGCCAAGGGCTGCGTGGTCACACGAGTTTAAGATGGGGCCATCGCTTGCCACAGTGCAGTTGCTGAGGCAGCTGCAAAAGACTTGCCAGATCTCTGAATCAGCAAGGAGAACTTAGAGCCTCACAGTCGCTGTCAGCCCATGTGTCATGGTCTAACCCCAGCCACTGAGCACCACGCAGCCACTTGCTTACACCTCCCCTTGCCCCAGTGGGATGGGGAGAAAAATCAGAAAAAAAGCTGTTCTCAACCCAAACCTGTAGGTTGAGAACAGTTTAATAAATGAAATAAAATATAGTAATGACTGTTACTAAAAGGGAGGGAACTAAAAGAGAGAGAGGAATAAAACCCAGTAAACGCAAACGATGCCAATTGCTCACCACCCGCCGACTGATCCCCAGCCCGACCCGAGCAGTGATCTGGGCCTTCTGGGTAACTCCCTCATACTGGGCATGACGTGCTGTGGTATGGAATACCCCTTTGGCCAGTTTGGGTCAGGTGTCCTGTCTCTGCTTCCTCACGGCTTCCCGTGCCCCTCCTCACTGGCAGAGCATGAGACTGGAAAGTCCTTGCTCGGAGTAAGCAATACTGAGCAATAGCTAAAAACATCGGTGTTACCGGCGTTGTTCTCAGGCTAAAGTCAAAACCACAGCACTGCACCAGCTCCTAGGAAGAAAATTAATTCTATTCCAGCCGAAACCAAGACACCATGGAAAATACTGAAGGATTGCTGGCTGTAGCAGATGGCTCCATTGGGCAGAAGCTGCCACAGGAGGCTCCTGGTGTTGGTAGGTACCAGTATTCACACATTGTACACTGTAAGTGCTTGTTTAGGTCCATCATAGCCAAACAACTCTCCCCCTTTGCCAGGTATGTCTGTCATCTCCCTAATAAACATAGTTTTATGGAATGCTTAAACATGACCAAGAGGTCTAGAAAGGCAAATACTATTACCAGTGTTAAAGCACAAACTGCCCTGTGCTGGTAAAGCCTTTTCTGCTTTTGTCCAACCCAAGGCAGCAGTGCTGGGCAGATCTAGAATCACGATCATGAGCTGTGTGTCTGATGGGTGATGTAGTAGCATGAGTGACTGGGAAGAGCAAGCGGTATTTGAGAGGCAGCCGAGACTGGGTCACCCAGCAGTGATCACAGTGTGCTGCAGCACCCTCACAGCTGCACCCATCACACTGGTGGGCTAAGTTGGTCATTTTAATCTCGGCTGACCAAGATCTCGCTATGTCAGCACAGACTCACCACCAAACCAAGTGAAACCCGAGGTGGAAGCACCGGTGGGATGTGCTCAGGTACTACACCAGACACCCAGCCAGATGACCCAGGCAGGGGAGCAGCCTGGTGGAGAAGTCAGGGCCTCGACCCTGCTGCCTCTCCCGTGCTTTGTTTAGGTGGCTGCAAGCACCCTGCACACTGCAGGCCAGGCAGCCCCTGCAGACATGGCCCAGAGCCACTGGCGAACATGGGGTTTGCACCAAGGCAAGAGTCAGTGCCCAGCAGGTACCTTGCACCTACCCATGTGCAGCTCAGCAGATTCCACCAGCCGTGCCCAGGCTTCCCACACCTCCTACAGTTCTGCAGGAGCTCTTTGGGTTACACATCTAATGTAACAGGTCAGGCTTTCCCTTATTTCCTTATTCATTACAATACTTCTGTAATGTCTTAGCCTCCACCGAGGATTTTAGGGTTCTGGGATTAGAGTCAGGCTACTTCTGTGGTGATTCTGAGCCAAGGAGTTAAAAAAAAAGCCAAGTAGTAAAGTAAAATGTGGTAAATGCACCATGGGAGAGAGCCGTGTGCCAGCTTCCAGAGAGGAGCAAACGAATGCAGCCAATTTATAAACCCTTAACAAATAGGATTTACAATGGAAGTGGCAGTTAAGCCATCATGAGTGCAGAGGGTGGCAAGCAGTACAGTGTAACACTGTCTGTGCTGTATTACAGCACCTCAGCAGCACTGCTACCGGAGAAATGATATTTACTGAATTTTTACATCTGTAGATAACAGCTTCTGGCAGCTTGAGCCTCATTTTGTGCTTGCATATAAAAAGAAAATCTGCCAGCAGAATTGTGTTGGCTCTGCTGCTGCCTGTGCTGCTAAAGCCCAGGCCTGTGCCTGGTTCAGATACCTCTCCCCCCCCGACTTCATGAATGAAGCCATCATGTAAATGAAAGTAAAACATTAGCAACGCTACTCAGTGTTGTAAGTCAGTAATCCATCTCCAGTGGTCAGCAACAGTCAAAGGCTCAATAGGCTCTTCCCCCGGCAGTGTTCAAGGCCATGTTGGACAAAGCCTTGAGCAACACGGTCTAGCGTGAGGTGTCCCTGCCCATGGCAGGGGGTTGGAACAGGATGCTCCTAAGGTCCCTTGCAACCCAAACCAGTCTGGGATGATTCTGTGGTTCTTGATAAACCAGACTTTTTCATCTGCCAAAAGTTCCTCCTAGAGCTAAAAACCAGATTTCTGTTTGCTTCTGTGTACTGCAGTGCTCTTTTTGAGGACATCCCCATCCCAATGCCTCTGCCCAGGTGGGGAAGGCAGGCCACCAAAGCACCTGAGAGGAGATTTCCCACACCTGACACAGCAGTGGGCCCTTATTAAAAGGAAGGGGAGGGCGGAGGCTGAGGTTGGTGGGGTGAGTTTGGATTCTTTCTCTTGGTTTCACAGTCACAGGACTAGTGAGGCTGACCACTGTGAAGAGCAGGGGCTCAGGACCAAGTCCACACGGGTTTGGAACATCTTCAAGGGTGAGGCCACAACCTCTCTGGGTAACCTCTTCCAATGCCCTGTCACCTTCTGCCTAATGCAACCCAAGCTGCTGCTGCCTGCTTTGCCATAAAGGCAACTGCTGGCTCATGGTCACCCTGTTATCCCCCAGGTCCTTCCCTGGAAAGCTGCTTTCCAGCTGAGTGGCACCCAGCTTGTCCTGGTGCTTGGGGTTGTTCCTCCCAAGGTGCAGGACCCTGCATTTCCCTTTGCTGTACTTCATGGGTTTTCCACTGGCCCCTTTCTCCATCCTGTCCCACTGGATGGCAGAAGATCCTCTGGTTTATCAGCTGCTCTGCCCAGAACCTCCCCCAGTTGTCATGATCCTTCCAGCTCCCTCGGCACTCCTGTGTGCATCCCAGCAACTCCCAGGGACTTGCCCATCTCCCATTTGTTGCTCTCTTACCTCATTCTTGCTCTAGAGCTTCTCCCTGGACAAGCTGAGGCCAGGAAAGGCCACAGGCCATGAAGGCATTGAGTGTCTCAGCCTCCTCTGTGTCACCAAACCCCCCGCCCCAGCTGGCAGAGAGCTCACACTGATCCTTACAGAAACACGGTGTCTGCCCTGCTCCCAGCCCCACTGCAGAGTGGCACTGCTGGGCTGCACCGCCGCTCTCTCCCAGCCCTGCACGGGGGCACTGCCTGGCAGCAGGACACAGTCATGTTTTATACCAGGTAATGGAACCACTGCAGCTGCTGCAGTTTAAAATGTGTGCTGTTTGCCTGAGGAAGTGTCGGGTTTGTAGTTTGTGAGTCCACCGACCCCACTGACCGTGTCCACCTCCCCCCCAGCCCCAGCAGCTCCCGACAGGAGCAGCCACGTAGGTCTTTGGCTGTTGCATTCACCTCGGTTCAGCCACCAGTTCCTGGTCTGAGGTGTGAGCAGTACCTGTCACACTGCTGTCCCTGTGCTCACACGCTCACCCGGCTTCACAGGGAGTCTCTGTTCAGTGCTACAGGGCACCTTGAGAGGAGAGGTGGATCGATAGCCACGCCACCAGTAAAGCTCAGTGCTGCGTTACCAGTCAGATGGGGATGAGCAGCAGCTATAAAGCAGAATCTGGATTACTAAAGCATGGAATAAGTGGTCCTTCGAGACCAAGCCACATGTGAAGTATTTTCTAACTGAAGCTAAACTGCTTAAACAGTTTCTTTAGTGTCTCTGTCACAGTTGTTTCTTTAGCGTCTCTGATTTATGCAGTAAAGTAACTTGGTGGAGTTTGTTGGGTTTTTTCTCTCTGTTTGCTGCTGCAGCTGCAAGGTACTGTGTGCTGGGCAGGAGTGGGGCTTTGACTCTGCAGGGCTGTCAGCAACAGCATTGCTGCTGTGCTGCCCCATGGCCCTTCAGCTATTTACCCTGTGTAGCACAGGGGACAAATCCCTGCTGCACGATGGTATCAGCACCACCTCACCAGCCTCTGTGTGTCCAATGCAGGTTTGTGTCTGACTGAAACAACGTGCTGCTGAGCAAGTGAGACGAGAGAGGTGGGAAGGGAAAGCCTTGGAGAACTTGCTTCTGCCTTTGCAGCGCTTTGCCCTTCACTGCTACAAGTCGTCTTGTCCCCTTTGGGACCTGCAGTGCCACAGACAGCAATGGCAGCTCTGGTGGTCACATCCCTGCGCTGCTCTGGCACTCGGCAGTGGCAGACGTGCCGCAGGACAGACCACCGAGGTCCTGGCTCCCATCCCACGGCCGCCGTGCCGAGAGCAGCCTTGGCATCCCTCAGCGGGCTGCTTCCTGCTGGGAGAGAGCACGGCACCTGCCCTTCACCAGCTGCTGCCCCCAGCCCCACCACTGAAACTGCTCCTCAACGCTGGTGGGAGCAGTGGCAGCAGAATCCACCCGCAGTGCCCTGGTGTTGCTATCCACTGTCATTTTACATAGGAAAAATCACATCTGAAAGGTTAGTAACATAATGCATGTTGGCAAAACCAAATGCTGCTCCCCTTGCCCTGTGCCAGGCACACGCTGCCACGCCGGTGGTGCCTGTGCAGCTCCAGTCACAGCGGTGCTTAGCCTCCTCGTTTGATGTGGTGTGCCGATGGCACTGCGGTGTTTTTACAGCTCCAGATGATTGCTGGTATCAGTGCACACGGACACGTATCCTTTTACAAGCCTGCACACGTGCAAGCTGTTCCCTTGTCACACTTGATAAGGACGAGCTCTGGCTGTGCTGTATCCC
>NW_009944949.1:5853-6229 GCF_000696875.1 Nestor notabilis | reverse complement strand
TGACTCTGGGTTTGGGACGAAGAAGCCACGCTGGCAGGAATGTGAAAGTTCATATTTTCAGGTCAGGAAGGTGCAGTGCTGTGGCAGCACTGTGGCAGCTCTGTGCCTGGTGAGCTGGAAAGTGACCAGGAGGAACCTGCTTATGGGACAAGGTCTCCCTAACTTCTGAACAAACAATGGGACAGAGAAAAGCAATTGATACCAAACCAACAGATTTTGCTGTCTTACATGTTCTCCACGACAGGTCAATGGAATCATAGAATGGGTTGGGTTGGAAAGGACCTTAAGATCATCCAGTTCTAATCCTCTGCAACAGGCAGGGACACCTCACCCTAGGCCATGTTGCCCGAGGCTCTGCCCACGCTGGACTTTAACA
>NW_009944949.1:0-5496 GCF_000696875.1 Nestor notabilis | reverse complement strand
GTCCCTGCCACTGCTGAGAGCTCAGCGCTGCTGCCATGGCCGTGAGCACCACTAACAAGAGCTGCCAATGCTCCATGGAGACAGCCAAGCACCAGGGCACTGTCGCAGGGGGTCACGCTGAGATCGGGCACTCTTACACCATGAGAGCAGCTCCAGCTGCGCTCGGGTGTTCTTCCATTTGGGTTAAGCAGCTCCCAATAATTGCAGGGTAGAAAACACATATTCGTCTCCTGGTGTATGTTGCAAGGGACGTACACACAGTCGGGGAAGGCAGAGGCCCGATCCTCACGCAGCGTCAAGGGAAGATTGCAGTGCAGTGCTTCCAGCAGGCACACAAGAGTCTAATAAAGCAAGAGATAAGGGTTGTTTGGGAGTTAAGAAACACAATACAGAAACAAAACCCACAACAAAACCCTGTTTTGTTTGTAGGTGAAAAAATCTCAAAGCTCCCAAAGGTCATAGTTAGGAATTTATTCCCTTGCTGCAGCTTGTTTGCTGAAAGATAAAGATCTTTGGTGCAGGTGTACAAAGTGCCAAGGATCATGAAGGCAACACAGAGTAAGCCTGTGGCTAAGTGACATCCTTGTGGCAGCCCTGACAGCCCTGGAAGTCACAAAGACTGTCCCTATCACTGGAGTTCTGTGACACATCCCATTCTTCCGAGGCAGAGCTCGGCTAGGGAGGGCTTCCCTGCCTTCGGGGTTACTGCTGCTGCCATGTTAGAGGCAACCTCACCTGTGGCAGTGAATGGCCTGAACATTGGTCTTGGTGTAAATATTGACCCGTGGCTTGGCAAACCCTGGTTTTGGCTGGGGGCTGTCCCACAGATCCTGTTTCACAAACAGCCCTGTGCAACGGCCTCACCACACTCTCACTGCCAGCTCCTGATTACAGCACGCTGCTTCTGAACAGAATAACCCAAAACTGCACAGCAAGGGATGGGGGAAAGAAAATATTTCAGGCCTGGCAGTTTATTGTTCAGGTGCTCAGCGATGCAGATGTAGTTCAAAGAGCATCTGGTCAGGGCAAGCCTGAGATCTCCTGCGTCCTCCTGTGCCTCACAAGGTAGTCCAGGCTGGGCGACTGGGGAGGGGTGGATGTGGACAGTCCTTCAGGCTTGCTGCTGCACATGCTTTTGTATTTCCACAAGCCTCGCAGTGGCTGAGGCTTGCCAAGGCTGTAGCTTCCAGCCTCACCCCCAGGTCTCTTGCATTGACTTGTCAATCTTCTTGTAGCTGCCATGTGACATATTCTTGACTTTTCCCTCACATAATTTTATCCTATGTGCTTACTAAAGCAAGTAATATATTTCCTACTTAATAAACACAATGTGGGGGATTCTGCTCAATGTTTTCAGTGCTTAGGGTAGCATAAAGAACTGCCTTGTGTTTACTAATGCTGCTCATGATAAACAGCATGGCAAAGGCAGCTTGAAATTTAACATTAGAAATCCAGCATCTGCTGCCTGAGGCTTTCATAAAAGAAGGATGAATTAAACTTTCCCCTTTGTCAGAAACCTTTATTTAGTTTGATTGGCTTATGAACAGCAGGTCTTCAACCTCCCCACGCTGATATTCCAGCTGCCCTTTTCATTGTATTTAGTTTTAAAACTTCTTTCTTGATGGTTCTTTCCCTTCTACTCTCTGCTCCCTTTGATACAGCCCATACAGAAGCCCGGGTGGTTTCAGTCAGTTTGTTGTTTGCTTCACTGTGCAAGTGCAGGTAGTGGTGGGTCATGCTGCAACCCAGGATGATGGGATAAGAAGAGCAAAAATAAGCACATCCTAAAGGAGAGGTCAGAGACTGGGTGGTTTGTCTGGGAAAGCGGCAATATTGCCTATGCACAGCTGTGTTTGAGCAGCCAGAGCTCGCAGTAAGGGTGAGAACTGCAGGGACAGGAGCTTCCTAATGCTCTGTTAAGGTGCTGCCACCAAAGCCAGCCACCAACAGGGCTGTAACCTCCTCACTCAGGACCCATGAAGCTTTCTGAGCCTGCTTTCCTGGCTCGTGGTGCTACATTTTATGTTTCTGCTTCTACAATGAGCTTGGGAGTCAGATACAAGAGGTTTTTTACACTAGAGGACCTCAGGTATGATCAAGAACATTTGCTAACAACTACTTCAACATTTTATTTCCTGCACAGACACCTAAGAATGTATGAAGCTATAAACAGAAAGCATAATAAAAACTAAAATGTGGGTTTGTCTTTAGCCCAGCAGGATGGTTGTAGCTCTCCCAGTACACTGGGGGACTGCCGAAATCCCCTGGGCTTTGATCGGTGCTCCAGCTGTGCTCCTCAGTAATGTCTGGTGGAAAACAGAAGGAAAAATAAACTCCCAGAAAGCACAATCTGAACTGTAGCCTAAAGGGACAAAATATCCCAGAGCTTTGTTTTCTGTACAACAAAGAGCTCAGCAGTCCTGTCAGATCACTAAGGATGTGCCCATGTAGCAAACCTGACCTGAGCAGCATCTCCCTATGTGGATGCACTTTGTGAGAGTGATCAGCACATCTCCTAAGGAGCAAGACCTGTTGTGAAATTGTTCCAGACAGTGCCCAATGGGGCAGAGTTAACTAGGGACATGCTAGTGGCTTGGCAGGGCTGGCTTAACGGTTGGACGTGATGATCTTGATGGGCTTTTCCAACCTAAACAATTCTATGATTCTATAGCCTTTTCTGTCACAGACCAGGCAGGGATCTCTCACAACCCTCTTGTGAGAGGCCAAAACACAGCAGAAATCCAGCCAGCAGATTTCCTGGAGTAGGGGGAAACCCGGGCTATTTAGTAGAGACCTTGCTACGCAAACCCGAAACTCTCAGCACCCCTCACACGTCCCCTTGGCTGCACGACACTGTGTGTGAGGATGCACTGTACCAAACACTGGTGCCTACAGGACAAAAAGAGAGATGCTTCTGCTGGAACAAGGGGTCCGCAGCCAGGATCAGTGGGACTCTGGGCAAGATGCAGGCAATACCTGCCAATACCTCAATACCTGCCAATACCTCAATACCTGCCAATACCTCAATACCTCCCAGAGAAGGCTCCAGCCTACAGCAATGGGTCTTTTAAGGAGCAGTTTGAAAGAAAACAATAAAGTGTTTACAGAAAGAACCTTTCATGTTGGGACTAGAAAGTACAGCAGGTCGTGTGCATTCTTCCCTGCCTCCTGAGCGCCTCTGCTCTTCCCGCCGGGCTGGAAACAGCTTCGGGAAGTGGGAAGGCTTTGGGTTACCTCCAAAACGCAATGTCCCATATTTCCACATGTGGTTTGACTTCTTCTTAAACAACTAAAATGCCACTTGGAAACTGAAAAACAAATTTAGGTACCGTTTGGGGATGGGCAGGGTGGGAAGAGGCTTTCTGGAAAGATAAGGTAACCCACCACAGAAACAATGTGATTGCTTCAAGATGAACAAGGTTCAAGGTTTTAGCCAAAATGTGGTATTTCAGGTAAATGTAATTGTTCCTTGGCAATTGAATTTAAACCCATTTGTCCTCCTATGTCAGTTCAGACACCTTAAGATATCAGCTACAAGACCAGTATTGTCCTCTAGAAGCTTTTGACATTTGTGTTTTTGTTGTTCTCAGTCTATTAATAGAGCTATTAAGAACAGATTATTCTACTAAGATTAGTCTATTAAGAATAGTTTAACTACAAAAACAAAGACTTTTGAATGTATTAGGAAAATATCCAAATAGCAAGCAAGCAGCTTCTCTGAAACAGGAATTGGCAGCAGAAAATGGCTGCTCTTGCTCCTGGATAATGTGTCACCCGGCTCACTGTGGGCTCCGCAAAGCTGGATGGACCATGGGACGGGATGTGCAGCACATGAGGTCACGCTGGAGACGTTGACCCCAGGGCAAAGATCAAAAAGAGGTTTCTACAGACTTTGCTCTCTGCTCTGTTCTTCCTTTTCACAGCGGTAAGAGCTTACCTCAGAACCAAACCTTCCCTTTCTTTGCTCAGGAGAAAACAATCACCTGTTTGTTTATTGCTTTACAGTTCAAACAGACTCTGATAACACTGAATTCTTTTGTTGTGAGTCTAAGTGGTAAAAGGGAGGAAGTTACCACATGCATATTCCTGATTACATCCATAAATTCATATGGTTCAACAAGATGGCTTTTTATATCTAGTTAAAAAATAAAGAGGAGTTTAAAACCAAGATCTTTTGACCTGAGTCAGAACTACCTGCAAATATTTTCCAAGGTATTTATTTCAAAAGCAATTCTCTTTAAACAAATTACACAATTACTGTTTTTCATAAACACAGTGGATGACATCTGGAAAAGAGAAATATTTGGTCAGCTTCTTCACAACCTTTCTCTGTACGATCTATGCACATTTTGGAAATGTGAAAAACATTTCAAACATGCCATTTGGAAGTATCTCTGTGCTTGAACATAAGACCACAAATATGGCAACACGAAAAAATACATTGTTACCACTTCGCAATTCATTTCTTCTCTTGTAATATTTTAAACTACTTGTTCTTGCTGATTTTTTTCTGTCCTTGCAGATCCCCCTTTTAAATGTCTTCAGTACTTTGCTGAGTGTTTTACAAAGAGAGAAACCCCATTTTCCACGAGATTAAAAGCAGTAAGGAGAAAATGATGGCCGCAGGGAGTAGCCCAGTGCTCCACAGAAATCCATTGCACACCGCTGGCGCCGGCCCAGGCTCCCGGCAGTGCTGGTGTCTGCTCGCTGGAGCGGCACTGCTCCCAGTGCTCTCAGCCTTTGCTTCCGAAAGAAACCCAAGCTTCATTTAGAGCTATAGGCAGATACACTAGTTACCCCCTTATTCTTGCATTTTTGTTAATTCGAAACTCTTCTATGTGGTCCTGTTATAAAAGCAACACATTTAGTGGACCCCCCCCAAGCCTGGATTCAGATAAAATGGGGTTAAATTGGGCTATTTTCCAAATGCCTCACTTTCAGTTTTACTTGTCTTCATTTTCTTCCCTGCTCAACCACTTCATCAGCCAACTGCTCCTGCATTCTGCTTCGGCCTCTGGAGATTTAGCAGTTCTGACTCCCAGCAGGTTGTCAGAAAGCCTGAAAGAAGTTATCTTACCCTCAAAATCTGGCACAAAAAATGAGATGTTATTTCTAATTGTCTTTCTTGCTTTTACTTTTCCTCGGGGCTCCCCTCTTCCCATCCTCCAGTTTCCCTTCCCACCCTCATGCTTGGCAGGGATCCCCGCTCCATTCTGCTCTTTCAATAGCTGGAGTTCCACAACATTTCTTGCTTTTCCCCCACCCTTGTCAGTCGGAGCCCAGCACCGGCTGGTGCTCCCTGGGGAAATGCCACCTCACGTAAAGCTCCCCTCATCGCCTGCGTTAGCGCATGGCCCGGCCATGGCGTGAGCTTGTGTGGTGACACCTTGTCACATGCAGTCTGTTCAAGCCTAAATTACAGAAATTAAACCCAGCCTAAACTACAGGGAAACAGAGCTGGTGTGGGGCAGTGGAGCTGGTGCAGGGCCTGGAGCA
>NW_009944948.1:21034-23452 GCF_000696875.1 Nestor notabilis | reverse complement strand
ATTAGATTGGCACTGGATCCAAGTTCTTAATTGATCTGCATAAAGAGCTGAAGTATCCTATGTGTTTCTCATCATAAACAATTCAAACTAACCTTGTTCCTGTCCCTGAACCCAGGACAGTAAGCCACTGAGTTTATTTATTCTGAATATGTGCCCCTTTAACTGAGAATAGCACTTATATTTATTTTTGTACGAAAACGTGGATTTAGTAGTTTAGTCTCATGTTTTAGATTTCTGCAAATATACACATTCCTCTGGTCATTATTATTAATAAAAAATAATTACTCTTTTGCCTTCCCCACCTTTGCTATAACAGATTTTTATTTTTTTTTTTTTCCCCCGTTCTTGGATTTTCCTCTTGCTGAATAAATGGGACTATCTGTGTTGGTTTTTTTATCAAGAGAGACTCCAACTCTTCGAATTTAATTTTCTTTGACTTTCACAGCTCTGCATAGACATCCAGTGTGGAAAAACACTCACACTGTCATTTAAAATATGAATGTAGTGCCTGTGAATAGATCAATATTCCCAGAAGCTGGAACGTTCTCTTTATTTGCTGAGAAGACACAACAAAATGCAGGAAAGGTTTGGCTGGCTTCTTGGTGCAGCTAAACAAAGGGCTGAAATTACAATCTCTAAGTAAGACTATTTTATGTTCATTGAGATTTAGGCGCCAGTGTTGAATCTACCAAGGAAAGTATATTTATGTAACATGGGTGTGTGGAAACTGTGTGGCTGATTCACTTCTATTCAGGCTGCTAAGCAACCTTCTCATAAATAGAATCTGTGAATTACTACTGATTTAAACTGAATTTGAAGAATCAAATGACTCATTCATTTTCTATTGATTTGAGTCTGAGCATGTTGATAATCCAGGATTGACAAAAAAGTAGAATTTCATCTAAACTCTTTTCATTCTTTTAGTAATGCATATCTGTCTAGTTTCAAAGTTAAGATCCAGGAGCCTTCATAGTCACACCCTGTACAAACGTGGAAAAACCCCAAAGGTCCTATGTGATCCTCACCTAGGATCATAAAATTATTTCATTTGGAAGGGACATCTGTAGGTCCTACCTAACCAGTGTAAAGCCGGGATGCCTTCCAAGTTAGTATGTGTTTTCCAAGATCTTTTCCAATTGAATCCTGAAAAACATCCAAGAATGGAGTTCCATAGCCTATCTGAGCAATGTGCCCCTGCACTTACCTGCTCTGTCTGTGGAAGATTTTTCCTCTGGTTGGCACTGCAACTTTGCCTCCTGTCTGTGCACCTCTGAGCAGAGCCTGCCTCTGTAACACCCTATGAGGTAGCTGATAAAATCAATCTCAGATTATTCTTCTCTAGTGTTCCTAGAGATTCCTCAGCCTCTTTGTGCCCGAGATGAGCCAAAGGTACTAATCATTTAAGGCCAAAGCCACAAAGATTTAAAGTACCCAGATCTTACCTGGTACCTCAGTACTAAACGTTTTTTTATTTTCCTTTTATATACATATATATTTTTTTATTTTTGTTTTAACTGTAGACAAATGCCTTTGTGGATTTTGACTGAAAATTACAGGCTAGTTTTCTTGTTTGAATCATTTCTTAAGCTATTATCAAGCAGCACTGTAAATGAGTATGAGGTGAAGTAACAGGGTAGGAGGAGAGAAGTTGTTGAAATATTTCTACAGCTAATGAAGCTGTATGTGCATTAAAGGGGACAGTATTGAATAATTTAAAAGATTTTTCTTTTGTTTCTTGATCTAGATGTAATTTTAAATTATCTTATTTATTGCTGTGTTCTTTAATGTGCCATTTTAAAACTGAAAGAAAAAAGGCAAAAATCAATTTCACATTTTAAATAAAATCCTTCTGGCACAGGTTGTGGGGAAAAAAAGAAAAACAACCCAAAAAACCAAAAGAAGCAGATCTGTCATTCCAAACATAGCATTAATCCTGCCAGTATATGTAAAGAGCTGCTATCCATAAATGTGTGTGCAATAGATAGTCTAATTGCTTCATTCATGTTTGCAGGGTATGCATTCTCTTCCTTGGTGACAGCAAACTTCATGTTGTTTCCTGTTCACTGTATTTCCTGGTGAAGATCAGGGCTGCATGTCTATCACAGAAGCATCTGCTTGCATTAAACATTCTTGCTCTTTTCCTGTGACAAGTGATTTATTGTCATGTTTGACAGTGCTTGTGTTTGTGTCACCTCAATTCTGTCCAGATTCTTTTTCTTGTAATTCAGTAGTGTTTGATCACTTGTCACTTCTAACTGCATTGCTTAACCCTCATATTACTGGCATTGTCCAAACTGGCAGCCAAACAACTTCCTAGAAGGACCTGAAATTCTTAAAGCCTTAATTAAACAAATTGTCAGATCATCTATATGTCTGAATGTTACTTGTAATCACTGGTGGTTTTGTTCATTAGGGAAT
>NW_009944948.1:10675-21003 GCF_000696875.1 Nestor notabilis | reverse complement strand
TCTTGCTGAAGGAAAGAAAGCAAAAGATAAATAGCGGGGGAGTGTCTGGTGTTTGGTATATATTTTTATAATACAAAAGTCAAAGCATAGGCAATTTAAAACAGATTACCTTTCTGGACTCCAGGGTTAAATTTTTCATGTATTTTCACCAGTTTTTCCCTCTCTTTTTTTTTTTTTTAATAACTGCTGAAAATTCCCAATCTTTTTTTTTTTTTTTTTTGTTTCAGGTAGTTTCTTATTCTTGCATTATTTTTATTGACAGAGATGCATATTTTCTGTTCAAATTAGGTGCAAACCCCACAAATTCAGATAACAAATTGTCCACAGAGATGAAAGCTGGAACACTGAATAAAACCACAGAATATTAAAATGGTTTGTGTTGGAAAGGACTTTAAAGATCATCTAGTTTCAACCCTCTCAACAATTAAAGTATAAACCTCTATTGACTGAGCTAATAGAGAGAAATATTTTTGGTTATTGTAGCACTTAAGCCACAATACTTCTCTTAGAAGTAGCTTTATTTGTCCTGTGGTTTTAGTTTGCCCTATTTTTTGTTTATTTGCTTTCTTGTCCTTTACTCTTTCACTTTCCTTCATTTTTTTCCCCTTTCATTCCTCTCACAAACGTCTTTTTCTTTTAATATTCATAGTACTTTTTGCCCTAGGTCAAATTTCTAACTTCCATTTTCTTTTTTTCTCTTTCTTTTCTTCTAAATCCCTTTTTAAAAAAGGTGCCTTCTTCCCCTTGTTTTGTTTTTCCCCGGTATATCATCTGTGTGTTCTTATAATTTATTTTGTATATATACTCTTTCTTCTTTTTTTTCCCTGTGTGTATTTATCTCACCTTGTATAACCGAAAGGACAACACAACTTTGTGCTGCTTTTTCTCATGTTCCCACATCACCAGGGAAGAAGAAGGAAGGAAAGTTAGCTTTAAAGCTCACAAGTTTTGATGTCTACTTTTACACAAAGTGTGTTAGCATCCACTCCTTTTTTCACTCTCCAGTGCTTATCCTGTTAGATTAACCTTAAATTTACTTATTTTTGTGGTTCATGTCATCTGGATTGGATACGTATATCCTCCATCAGTGAGTCCAAGGAGACTATTTTGTGGAGGAGAAATCTTCGTAAGCTAGAAATGGATTTTTTTCTTTCACGGTGATACTTTTTGGATTACTGAGGCTCATTCAGAATTTGTGTATTCCTTCTGACTTCTTTTTATCGGGTGCGAGTTTTCCACTGGTTCAGTGCATGCAAGCAGTTAGCCTAATGATCTCATGAAAAAGTTGTGAAGCAACAACTAATTGCTTGACTGGGAGGCTCATTTCTGTAATTTCTTCCTAGAAGCACATCTTGTTCAGAATGGAGTAGCTTGTTTGTTCTTGGTTTGCACAACTGTGAACACATAATGCTTGACCAGTTTTACTTTGGCTGACAGTGGAGTAGCAGATTGGTTTTAAATCATCTCTGTGGGTTTTAAAAGCCTTTTGTGAAGCAGGATGTGTTTGTGTTTAAGACTCATTCCTTCCTTGCTGATGGAAACACCACACCATATACCTCTTAAAAATGCACCTTTTATGTCAGAATGTGAGTAAGCCTTTGCTGGATTGAGCCTTAGAATATAGATCTCAGTCACTACTATATATATAGTTCAAGGTCTTTGTCCCCCACTGTGAGAAAAACAGCTAAAATACTGTATTTGAATTGTGCTCAAACAGCCACTGGAAGAGCTGCATTTTTGTTTATACTTCATATGCTTACTTGGTCAGTTTACTATATTTTTACTTAGAATAATATCTTTTTTTATTCGTATTGTTTTAGTACTGTCTTGTGTGTCATGAGTGTCATGAATGTGTGTTTTCTGTGGAGCTGAACTGTGCAAGCTGTTTTGTGTCTGATATTAATGTACTGTGTTTGCATACAGACTATTATCCTAGTAGTTTCCTTTCTGTACATTCTTTACCACTCAGGATTTTGTAGGTTTTTGTCATATTCCCTCAAGGTCCTCTATTTTTCCTAAAAAGTCCTAGCCTGCTCAACTTTTGTTTAGATGGAAACTGGTTTATAATTTCAGTTAATGGAAGTTTGAGTACCTTCCAGTTCTGCCATATCCTTTCTGAGATAAAGAGACAAGAACTGCAGATAATATTCACAGTTCATACGCAGCATGGATTTATGTAGCAAAGCAATTATGTTCTCTTCTTTATTTGCTAATCCTTTCTTGACCTTTTATTTGTTTGTTCGTGTTCTTTATTTATCTCTGCCAACTGC
This sequence comes from Nestor notabilis, assembly GCF_000696875.1. Classification (NCBI taxonomy): domain Eukaryota; kingdom Metazoa; phylum Chordata; class Aves; order Psittaciformes; family Psittacidae; genus Nestor; species Nestor notabilis. The sequence continues at coordinate 18,733 of NW_009944948.1, read as the reverse complement.
AAAACTGCTTATCATACTACTCAGGAGCAAGGTCTTGGGGTTAATGGACAATTGAGAACAATTCTGACTTCACATGTGGAAATCTTCCTCCACACCTCCACCCTCTGACTAGTTTTACATTTACTCACCTTGAATCTCTTTTACCATTTTAGAAAATTCCTTGGTCACATTAAACACAACTCACCTCAATCAGTCCTCATCCTTTCGGTGCTGAATAACAGGGCTGAAAGCAAATCTTGCTACCCCATTGCTCATGTCCTTTTTCAGAATACGTACAAAAATGTTGAACAGCCAGATTCATCTGTCCCTCCGTTTCAAGGATTAAACAATTTTTATTGTTTTTCTGCTTCTTGTCTTTTAAAATATTTTTTAGTTGTCTACTCAAGGACCTTCCCTATTCTATCATGGCTGCTTACTATATTAAAAATCAGATATTGTGGTGAGTCCTTCACAACATTTCTGCCATGGGAATCTTCCCAGCTTCTTCTCTTTGAAGACAAATGTGAAGAATTCCTTTCACCTCAAATTCCATGTAGATGCACTTGGCAAAGTGTGGTAAGTGAATTTAGGTTTCATCTCTATTTCCCAGGACTTTCAATTGCAGCCTCAAGATAGGTACATAAGCCCATGCACAAAACAAGATTTCATGTGTGCATTAATCTTTCACATTTCCTCTTGGATTTCTTTGAGGTCCCAGTCCTCAGCATGTTGGCTGTTTGCATTCTTGAAGCAGTCTCTTCATATATCGCTGTTCTAACGGTAAGAATTTTTGTTTACTAAAGTCAGTTTCATGTATTCCAGTCCCTGACCTAAACATCTATTAGAATTTCCAGCGCTGAATCTCACAGTGCCTCAGGCCTTTTATTGAAGCTTGTGTTGGGAGTTTATAACAGAAACTTTTGCCATATAATAGGGTTTCATCAATTGAGGCATAAAAAAAAAAAAAGATGTGAATAAGCAGCTGGATATTCTGGCTGATCACAGAATAACTGTGAGCTGCCAGCAGGAAGTAGCCTTGAAAAGAGCAAGTATGATCCTAAGATGATAGGAGAAGAATTCCTAAGAAGCAGAAAAGTATTAACTTATTAATGCTGTTGTTCAGGGCTTGGGTGAGAGGTTTTTCTTGATTTCATATTCAGTCTTGTTTCTTATGTTAAAAGATGAATCGATAAAAATTAGGCTGTTGTAGATGAGGGTTCTTTGGATGGCTGGGTTAGTAAAGCTTACTGTATTTAGCCTACATGTATGTAAGGACATGAAAGACAATCTTAGAGAGGAAAATAACTACTTGCATGAAAAAAAACCCCAAAGTGGTAAGCAGACCAGGCATTAATTTTAGGTGTTAAATGAAGCTGCTCCATTTCTAAAGAACCCTTCCACTGTGAACCAAAACCCCCACTTTTTTCAAAATACAGAATGCAGAACACTAGCTAAGTATTATATGTCAGCAGAGGAGAGCACTAGATGATCCAGGAGGTGTATTCCAATCATTCATTCCTAATGTACATTGCAGACTTTCAGGTTTCTTCTCTGTGACTGATATTAACAAAAAGTATTGGCTGTAATTTTATTTTATGTTATCAAATTAAGGAATTTGAATACCTTGTTTTGTCTAAGGCATGTACAGATCGCTGTATTTCTACATGCTTTCTTATCCTATTTAGTTTTTCCAAGAACTCTGAATCTTGACTGGTAGAGGTAGGTTAGTACAATGCCTGTCAGAGCTCCAGCCAAGCCTCTTGAATGTGAATCCCTGATAAGGCTGCATCTTGTAATTGCTTTTTTTTGTGTTTTTAGCAAGTTCTGGTCCAGTCTGGGCAACTGTGTTTTGTAGGAGATCTGCTGGGCAGTCAACACAACAAAAAAAATTGAGTAAGCCATTTTTACAAGTTCATTCAGTGGGACATATTAAGCCAAGCTGTAATTGTGCAACATGGGACAAAGCCCATTTTAATGAAAAATTAGAAATTTTATTGCTAGTTGTTTTCCTGTGTTTTATATTTTTGATTGATGTCAAAATCTTTGATTTTGACATTTTACTATGTAAAGTTAGATAATTGAAGCTTGTCAGGGTTTTATAGATAGAGACTGATCTCATCCAATCTTTTGCATAAAGTGTATTTATCTTTTTATTCAGCTTTTAATTTTTAAAGAAAGTTTTAAAATTTTGGGGTCCTTGCCCATGACAGAATGCAAGATTGCTAAGGCCATTTGTAGCTGATCCTCTCAGGTTTTGTTATCTGAATACCTGGCTCAGGTTGGCTAATTCTGTGAGGATGCAGCAAAACAGCTGTCATAAATGAACTGCCCTTGTTTTTGCTGAGCTCTTACTCCTAGAAGATATTTGGTAGCTTATAAATGTTAACTGAATTGTTGTAATAGAACTGATCTGTTATTTATAGCATGTCTTGTCATGCATAATTTAATATCTTTTAGCATGAATGTAATTGCTAGGCTTTTGCAAACATAATTTATATTGAGCTTAAAGAATGGGAAGAAACAGCTGTGTTCTTGTCTCTGGATTTCTGTAATGTCTCTGCTTCTGCCATATGGTAAAATTTAAATAAATAAACACAACCACACTATGAAGGGCACAGCATATATTCTATGCTAATCTAGTTTTAGATTAGTTTGTGAAAATACTCATTATTTAGACATTCTTTGGCTCTCCTAGTCTCTATCTTCTTAAGTGAACAGCTTCATATCACAGACAGGAAAAGAGATTTCGAAGGAGCAACAGCTCTCCACACCTACCTATCACTAAATCACTAAACCAACAGATATTTTTAATAATATTCAGATAGGAAGTATATTTCCTCCACAGCTCAATCAAAATTCTTGTTTGTATCTCCAGACCTACCTACTTTATTTATAGCCTACAAAACTACTATATTGCCATTTAGCAGATTATATAGAATCTGGATGTTCATACTAGCAGTGAAAATCACCTTTATCCTGGAGCAGCTCATGATAGTTGCCTTAACGGAGATGGGGTCATTGAATAGTTTGCTTACTGCTATGGACTTATTCGTATTAAAGACACTTTATTCATATCTTGAAATTTGTTGTAAAGTCTGGATATGGTCATCATGTTGAAAACAGGAAAATCAGAACTATGAGAATTTTTTTGTGTACAATAATTATACTTAATTTTGCATATTTATGGATTAATTCTACAAAAAATCTGTACCAAACCCCAGTTTTATGACATTGCTAAAGTGAGCCCTTGTGACAGTAAGATAAATGCTAGTTATATGTGACTGTCCATTATCTTAGAACTTGGCAATATACTTCCTTCAGGCAATAAATAACTGTCCAATTAGGATTGAACTTCAACAAAAAGTTCTTCTACAGAAATTGCCTTTTTCCACAAATTTTATTATAGTGAATTTAAAATTCTATATGAAAGTATAAATCTTAGCAAATTGGGGTTTTTTTAAAAAAAGGAATATCAAAATGGTCTATTTTAAAGTAGTTGATCATAAATTATAGAAGTAAGCATGCATAAGAATTCTCAGAGAATTCTGGATTTACTCATGCATTACATAGTCTGAATACAGGGAATTAAATACTTTATTCTTTTAATCCTTAAAATTCTCCAAATTCTTGTCTTCCAGACAAAACTGAATATAGCTTCATCATAAGATTCTTATGTTTGTAATATATTGTAACTTCATTTAGGAATGGAACAACATCTTCACCTTCTTTGTTACTTATTTTGCTTGAGGAAGGACTTCAAGATTAAGCTACTCATTCCTCACTGACTTAAAACTTTCCAGATAGTTCAAAGATAACTAGAACATAAGCCTGTTTTATTCTCAAGACAAGCTAGATTTATAGATTATTTTCCTCAGGCTCATACTGGTTTAGAAAACTATACTCTTTGAGTGACTTAAAAAAATATAATCACTGTATAATTGCTGAAGTGTTAAATACAAATAATTGTTAGCAGAACATTTCAAAATGGGTAATTTGAATTCAAACTATAATTAAAGGATTAAATCCAATTCTTCATGCAGAGGAGTCACTAAGTTAATATGACTTGCAGAAATTTTGTGTTGGATTTGCTCTGTCTTACTTACATTCTCTTTTTCTATGCCTGATGTAAACGTGAGTACAATACAAATACATTGAGATAAATTGTGTATGGTTAACCACTTAATCAATTTTATTACGCTTGCATTATCTCATTTGCAATTTTACCTGTAACATTGTATGACAAATAACAATTACTGATCTAATGAAGGAGAAGAATTAATATCTATGGAACAGAATCTGATAAACAAAAAAAAAATAATATCAAATTCATAATCAAGTCTGAAAATCTTTTCTTTCTTAGAAAATTCATCTCCTTTTCCTTCTTTCAGAAACCCGACTACAGAGATGAGGTCAGTTGTCTGATCAGAGACTACTTTAGGTTGAGCATGAAGAGACCATTCTGGAAATAGGTCATAGTTAATCCTGCTATCTATCTGTGTTATTTTATCAATCGAACCTCCTCTCAGTTTTGAACAAATGCTTTGCACACATCATACAGAAGTTAGCTATTTCTCTGATTACCTCTCTGAGTATTAAAATTGCAGCTGTCTTCTGCTCAAAGTGGATGCATGAATTCCATAAATAAATGCATTTCGTATTGTCACATGAACTACTAAGAAAGCACCAACTACAAGGCTATTTTTATTTGAGGGGGGTGGGGTGGGTGAGAGGGTTGCTCATACAAAATATGCATTGAGGATTACATTGTGTCTGTGAATACATTGGAGAGTTTTGGTTGACTACTTTTAAGAATATAACCTAGTTTCATTGAATCATCTTTTTGGAGGGTGCTGCATTTCCCCGTTAGTGATATAGAACATTTACTTTCTAACTTTGGTTCTCTGAAGTAGATGAGAGTATGCAGTGTGCTAATTCTCTACAGTGTCATTCAACTCAGTAGATGTAGATGATCTCCAAAAATCCTAGAGTATTTTCAAATTTCTGTAATACTGAGAATCATTTAATGATCACCACATAGTAGGCACCCATGGGAGAATCATAGCTGGTATGAAATACTGTATCTCAACACCATTCACAAGTGTTGAATTTACTGAAGTGTTGAATTAACTTGTTGTTTAGGTGACAAGTAAATTTTCTAAAAGTTACGATGCATGACAGCAGACTCTCATAAGTAAAAACTGTAGCCAAGTTCACTGAATCAGTCTAAACAATTTCTGAGCAGGACACCTATTCATTCTCTTCATGGCACTATTTCACTACACAGCTGTTGATGACCATGATTCTTCTGATCTGTTTCCCTTACCTTTGGTACACTGAATTCTTTGGATGGTAATTTGATTTATTTCCTTTCCCACAACCAAATGCCTGATTGTTGCTCTTGTGGAAGTGTGAAGGTATGTATGCATTTTCAAGAAAGCATGCTTTCTTTATAAAAACTGTTGTTCTGTTATTTTGTTTCTTTCCATATGTGGTTACTTTGGGTTATGAGGAACAGCAGAACAAGAAAGAACTAAGTAAGGTTTTCCAGTCATAATCTTTACATATATTTTGATTTGCTAAATTGTACATATATTACATATTTGCAGGATTTGTGTGTTTAGTTCTGCATGTTTGCTCAACTACCCAGGAAACCACAAAAGATGGCAAAGAAAACAAGACACAAGTCTATCAATAAGATAAGTGTTCCAGGGATTGAAGGATTCCGTGTGGAGAAGGAATGTAAACCACACATACACACCCCGAACTACTAGGAAGTTTATTACAAGATCTAAAACAGATGAAAAATCCAGAGATATCCCAAGCCAGAAAGAGAGACCTAAAGGCTACCAAAGAACAGATGAGGTACAGATTCTTACCAACCTACACATTTGTTCAATGACCAGGAGGCCAGCTCCGAGGTGAACTGACAGCAAACGGGGTGGCAGGCACTACTTGGCGGGTGTCCCTGCGGAGGTAAGGTTGGCCATAAAAGGGATCTGCCTCCTTCTGTCTCCCTCTTCTCTTCTCTTCTCTTCTCTTCTCTTCTCTTCTCTTCTCTTCTCTTCTCTTCTCTTCTCTTCTCTTCTCTTCTCTTCTCTTCTCTTCTCTTCTCTTCTCTTCTCTTCTCTTCTCTTCTCTTCTCTTCTCTTCTCTTCTCTTCTCTTCTCTTCTCTTCTCTTCTCTTCTCTTCTCTTCTCTTCTCTTCTCTTCTCTTCTCTTCTCTTCTCTTCTCTTCTCTTCTCTTCTCTTCTCTTCTCTTCTCTTCTCTTCTCTTCTCTTCTCTTCTCTTCTCTTCTCTTCTCTTCTCTTCTCTTCTCTTCTCTTCTCTTCTCTTCTCTTCTCTTCTCTTCTCTTCTCTTCTCTTCTCTTCTCTTCTCTTCTCTTCTCTTCTCTTCTCTTCTCTTCTCTTCTCTTCTCTTCTCTTCTCTTCTCTTCTCTTCTCTTCTCTTCTCTTCTCTTCTCTTCTCTTCTCTTCTCTTCTCTTCTCTTCTCTTCTCTTCTCTTCTCTTCTCTTCTCTTCTCTTCTCTTCTCTTCTCTTCTCTTCTCTTCTCTTCTCTTCTCTTCTCTTCTCTTCTCTTCTCTTCTCTTCTCTTCTCTTCTCTTCTCTTCCTCTCCTCTCCGTTCCCCTCCCTCCTCCTTCCCCTCTCCTCTTCTTTCCTCTCTCCTCTCCTCTCTTCTCTCCTCTCCTCTCCTCTCCTCTCTTCTCTTCTCTCTCCCCTCAAACTTTCTCGAATCCCAGGCCCTTTATATCCCAAAAAATGCCAACTCATCCTGATGCAGGGGGTCATCTGCATCCAGAGGAGTGGTCCTGCTGGCTTCCTTTTTCCCATGCACATTCATCCTGTCACAGGGGGCCAGCCTGCGCCAGGAGGAGTGGCCTTGCCGGCTCCCCACCATGCACACCCACTCCAGGGAATTGGGGATGGTCCACTATGGACCAATTTTTACAGTGTTAGACCCATCTAAAACAGATAAGCCAATGTAGATGTCTAACAGGACATAGTGTTTGAAACTGGCAGAGGCTTCTTTTTCTACACTTTTTCTAAAAGCTTAGGAATTTAATCAACATTTGAAGACCAGTCTATGACTCTTTGACTTGAATGTTACCTGTCTTTGAGTATATGGACATGAAAGCCTCAAATCCATAAAAATATATACATAAGTATCTTAGAGTAACTCAGAAAATGCAAATATCCTAGAAAAACATTGGGTTTATTTCATGTGGAATACATCTATAGCATCACAAAAATTGCCAAAATTCAACTCTTCCTGAATTTGTAAATTATTCATGATAGAACTAGTTACAGTTTGGATTTTAAAAGAATAAGAAATATGCATCATGGAATATATATCTGGGGGAATGTGCAAAAGAAGCTTACTAAAGGAGTATCTGAACTGAATGAAGAACATTTGCAGATGAGAGAATTGATAAGGTAGAAGACTAAGCACATGAAATGAAAAGAACAAAGCAAATATTTTCTCAAAGCTTTATTTGTGTCTTGGTTGTCAGTGTTTGAGAAATGTTTCGTATCAATATGTTTGCATTTTGTTGATTTCTTGGTAATGAGGAAGCTCAGAGGCTTATATGGGGAAGAAAGTACCATTCCTAAAACGAGTAACATATGGTCACAGAATAAATTTACTGAGCTACTTCGTAGGGAAAAAAAAAAACAAAACCCAAAAGTGGTACTAAATGTAAGAGGTGTATGTCTTTGGATAAAAAACCCAGTAGCCTTTTGTTGTTGTCGTTGTTGGTTTGGTTTGATTTTTATCTTTTTTTTTTTTTATGGGTAAGTATGTGAAAATACAATTATTATATTTAATTAGCTTGCTCCTGAGATTATAACGATATTACATTGTTTAAGCCCCTTTATGGAGGGGGGAAAAAACCCAGGTACAGCAGCAAAGGTGATTTCTAATATGTCAGAAAACATGATACTGTATCAAAAACAGCTGAAATAAAGTGAAATAATGGCATATTGAAGACGAGTCATAAGGGATCAGGGACATGTTGTTTCTTTTTTTTCTTTAGGAGAATACATTAGAGATATGCTAACTAGTCTTCCTGTTTGTATGCA
>NW_009944948.1:0-10644 GCF_000696875.1 Nestor notabilis | reverse complement strand
CCTGCTGAAGAAATGCTGAAAGTCCTTAAGTATCATTGCTTTAATCTGATTCTTTTTTGTGCATAGTCCTGTGGGTAGCTTTTGTTTTTATCTAAAAGTCAGACCCTGTGAGTGCAGTTTATTCAGCTTGAACTGCACATGAAAATGATTCAAGAGGCTGGAAAAGGGAAGGGGCACCCATCCATGTAGGAAAGCATTTTTGGAAGTGATCCTTTATTAAATACAGCAAAAAAAGTGTGTATTTATGTCAGGAATGAGCTTGCCTTCTTTCTTTCCTGGGTTGTTGGGGTTTTTTTTCCCTTTTCTTTTTTGTTTAAAGGAAGTTTTGTTAAAATTTAGAAGTCCTGGGGTTTTATTATTCAAAATAAAAAGTCAGAATGTACTTTGCCAACTTCTTCAATTTTCCATTTGGCAAATAGTGCTTTTCCTTATACAATCATTCCCTACCACACGATCATTTTTTCATGTGGCTTACAATTAATGTGATTGTTTACTATGCAACAAGTAGACAGTGCAACAAATCTAGGTAATTCTAAGAATAGCCTTCTTTTAATCTGCTATTATTGCAAAAATGGTGTAGCTTGTGTTTTTTGTTCATGTTACAGCAAAATCAGTATAGGACTGCATTGGCATAGCTGAATTTGGACATACGCAGTTACAGTTCTATCTTTGTTAGTAGTACAGTAGTGATCTCTAGGTGTACTGCAGAGCTCAACCTGTTGTAAAATGCACTGTCCACATCAGTATGGCACTGTATCAGGCAGTGTCCATGTGCACAAATTTTTCTTGCTTCTTACCTTCCTTAGGACTCCTGGAATTCTAAGACACGCATGCATATCCTAGGACTGACTCACTACATTTTTTACTAGGTGAAAGGTAATATAAAACAAGTTTAGGTTTTTGGTTTTCACTCTAAACTTGGTGTGAGGCTATGATCCTTGCCTCTGCCACCATAACTGAAAAGACAAGGTAAGCGTTGCTCACCCTGCAGTCATCCACACTGAGACATCAGGCGCAGGACAATGCTTTCGATTTTAGCCCTATACCATATATGATGCTAAAGGGAAACAGGACAGTGATGATGGCTGGGATTATCACTGAATGCATACTGAGCTAGGAAGTGGCTTCACTAAATTGATGATTTTTATGCTTAGGTTTGCTTATTTCTTCATCTTTTCTCAACAACTGATTAATCACTTGCAAAATAGAGTCTTTAGGCAGTCTCAGAGCCTTCCAAGGCTTTCACCATGACAGCTCTTAGGTGTAGGTTCCTGCCTACCATGTATATTTCAGTGGACGCAGAAAATGCTGCTTATTGTGAAGGATCAGTGGAGTTTTTTGAGGTTTTGGGAGGGATTGTTTTCATTTTGGGGTTTTGTAAGTTTTGAAGATTCTTGTGCTTTTTTGAAGCTTTTTACACACCTCTTTTTTGTACTGCAGCTTTGTCTCAAGCTGAAGACTACAAAAACAGCACTCAAGCTGTTATTTTTGAGAGCATGAAATGAAAGATTGTGCAGAGGTAATGTAACAATTCTTGAAAGTACAGATCTCAAAGTTCCAAATTGTCAGGGACTTTTTAGTTTTGACATTGTGAAGTGTGGTATTTTCAGTAGATGTATTGTTTAGTGTATCAGAAAGGTCTGAAGAGTTTAAATTGGGAAGCCTAAAAATTATCAGCCTGACTGAGAGAAGCTAAATGGTTTCATTTTGAAGGGCTCATATCATCACCAAAATCTGCAGATTTTTTCCTGCAGTGTTTCTTCCCTGTCTCTAAGCAAGACAAAATTCTCAGCCACACTCATATTCAGGTCATTTGCTGTGTTGCCTCAGTCACAGCAGGCAGGTAGAAATATACGGATACATCCTGCCAACATAGCAAAAAAAAAGAGTCTTCATTTAACATACAAATAGATTCACAAGCACAGTAAAGAAAAGGTAGGAGAAATCAGAATTCTGAAGTATCTTGCAAGTGCTCAGATGAGCATGTGAGCATTTACCCACATGGCTGGCAGACCTGCTGTACCATTTAAAACATAGTTAAGTAAATATTGCAGTAGTTCTACAAGCTTATTAAGATATAGCTGAATATATTTCTTTCTCTGAATAGTTTATTCAGGTTTGGGATTTTATTACCCTTTGTATTGAAGTGCTGCTTGTTAGAACAATCAGGTGATCTGTTTCATGTACAGTAGCTGGGGCGTTTTATCTTCCTTTTTATACATGTTCAGATACTAAAATAGCAAAATGTCCTGTTTTAAAAACAGGAACTTTTTTGACAGTTCTCTTTCCTTCTGCTCCTTATCAGCTCCCTGTATGTTGATGTACACTACCAGTATTGCCATTGCAGCACTTGCATGCATGTCTTTGAAATTCAGATTTCTGTTTTCACTGAATCTCTTTGCTTTAGTAATAGGCACAGAATTTGCATCTCCAGAAATAGTTGGGGATTTTTTAATATCCTTCACTGCACAGTCTTGTTCCCTGGGGCATGCCTTTACTGCCGTGGGCCTATGCATTCAATGTAACATGCCAAGAACTCAGGAATAAAGACTGATATATAGGAAGGAACTATAGGATGACTTGTGCTCTCTAGAGAGAGGTCTCAAGCCAAGTGGATTTGCAGCCAGTCAATGCTTGTTGGCAGACGGAGATACCTAGGCACATTGACGTCTCAGAAACATGGATTTTTGAGTGATTACTCACTGCTGCTACTTTTGTAACTATCTAGAAGATAATTTTCTAGCTGCCTTTTCAAATGCAGATCTTTCTTCCATTTCTGAACAAAAGCAAACAAATTAACCCTCTGGGACCTGAAAACAAGGCAAACCAGATGTTATTTTTTGTAACAAGATTATGCATTTAATTCCCATATGAGTGTGTTTTATCACATCATGACTGTAACAACCTAAAAAGGCAAGAAGGAACACTAGGGCTCATTACTGGGTTTTTTGTCCTGTCTGTTATGTATATTGAGCAAGCCCACTACATCTGTGCTTGGTGGCTGCCTAATATAAAATATCACCTTTGCTCCTAATGAAACATTTATTCTTCTGAGATTTCATTTTCTGCTGTTGAACTGCATCTGCAATGAGAATAAAAATTATCAATACTAGGAAACTGAGGACACTTATTTTATTAGGACTTCCATTTTGTTTCACACATCTTACTGTGATGCATGATGTCATTTTATAGATGAATGAGGCAGGAGAATGATATCAAAGGGGAACCAGGTTGCTCAGTGTTTAAGTGATAAAAAAAGATGGAAAACACAGTATGTACCAATGTTCTTTGCCAGGCTCAGTCACTGAAGGCATACATTGAGGGTGTACACACTGTTGCTAGGGGAAAATGGTTATGTGAGTCTCTTAAATAATGTCATTTATATTTGTTTTGAAATATTGCATTCTTGTCATCTTGCAGCTTATGTCTCTAATAGCTGAAGTCCTTACCTGAGGCACCTGGTGTGAAACACAGGAAATAAAAGATTGATTTAGAAGGAATAACGAATAAGCTACAACACAGGAGAACAAATTGCAGTATGGTTGAGGTTAGCTGGTACTACCTTTACTTGTTATATTCCAAAAACATGAAGGAAGACTGAATTATTAATTGGCGGCAGTTTTATTGATAAACCAGATTATATGACTGTTTGGCATAAGACATGTGGGAGGAGGGAATTAGTAAAGGGAAGTGGAGAAGAAGTTCCTGTGGTATCCAGATGACAGCTGAAACTAATTTTATCTTGTGCTTTTCCAAAACCATAATTGTTTAGGCATTTTAGATGTGTTCAAAGCTATGCATGGCAGAAATATGTAGCTGAATACATGCATACAATCTTCTCAAGATTTTTTTCTTTTTTCCCTAGAAATTGAATGTGTAAGGGAATGCTCTATTATTCTAAACTTTCACGTGGTGCCTGAATTCCTCACTGATACTACATTTTCTGTATTCGCATCAGGAGTCCTGGAAAGATCGTTATAAACAAATAGACTTAATTAATTGTAACAAATAAGGTTAAAATACCTTTTAGAAGGGACCTAAATTAATACAGAAAACAACTGTTGGTTGTCAGCTGTAGTGCGGGCATTGTCTTCTCTTAAAGTTTGCCAAGATGTGAGAAAGGTTTAAGATATTATGCTGTTGATTCTAGAAAATGTGTGAAGATATTTATAGCCAACCAGACCTGTTTCATACAAACACTACTTTACAAAGCACAGATAAAACTCTCGAGCCATAAATAACAGTGATGTATACAAAACGAAGCTAACAAAACCCCCCACACTTCAAAATTAAATTTAATGATATAACTGATGACATTTGAATGCTGAGGTTGCACCAGATTCAGGATTAATGAAAAGTTTTTATTATTCTATTAATGAAAAAAGCTGCAGTCCTCTCCCCTTTAACTCACTTGTGGAGGTGTCACCCTTCAAATTCTGCTGCATGTACTAACAGTCTGTGTTGTCTATACATGGGTATATGTCATAATTTGACTGATTGTTCTGAAAAGTGGGTACAGAACAATCCTTACCTATCCTTAGACTCTTTGTTCAGGTCTACAATGGTTTTTCTTAAAGAAGATCGTTAGAAGATCTCAGTCAGAATGTTGCATAAATGCCATTTGCTATTTCAGCAAAAATGTTCAAGTATATGTATTTTGGATGATTATTTGTTTTCCCCATAAGGATGGTACCTAATAACATGATTTCTAGACAAAGTGACAGTAAAAAAACTCACTTGCAACAGGATAGATAAATATCATGACTTTAGAATCTATTTTAAAGAACTCTGTTGGAAGCTTTAATACTTGTCTTCATGTGAAGCTGTAAAGGATCTCATCCACCTGCAGACTTAGAAAATATAGCTGACTGAAAAGGATGTAATTGTATTGCATTATAGATATCTTCATAAGAGTTGAGTTGAAATGATGAACTTTAAATTCATATCTGTATCAGAAGATGTGACCGGTAGGATACATATTCATAGGACACAGTCAAAATTTTCATGGATACGCAATTCCTTTCACAGTTAAGTTTAACTGTAAACACAGATTTAACTGCAAACAGATAAAGTTTGTCCCAAAATTATGTAAACTTCTCCTTTACCAGTTGATGAAAACTTGCACAATCTGTAAATGTATTCCTGTGTCTGCCCCTAAACTGCCATGTAAGACCTGGTAATTCAATTAACTTTTCTGTGCCTGAATTTATCTGCATACAAAATAGACAGTATCAGCTTCTGAGAAAACATTTTAGAATTTAGCATACTTCAATGTTTAAACATCATAGATGTCATTACTCTATTAGCTCATGATGGAGCTGTACAATTTTATTAGTTCATGTACATGCACCCTATGCACTCTTCTTTGGGAAACTAATGATCCCTAGAATATTCTGGCCAGAACTGAAGCACTGCAAATGGGTGTTTTACCCTGTTTTGCAGAGAAAGTAAATCCGAAGACAGGCAGCTGCTAACTTGCTACTTTACCTATACTGTTCAGACAGAGCAGTGGCTGGTATTCAAATAGTGATCCGTGGCACGCTGATAATTTCTCTGCATTGTTCTCACTGACTTTGCTTGTGCTAGTAAGCATCAGTATGCAATATTGTAAAATGGGGCTCCAAACACCAAGCAATAGTACACTGCCAGCAACCAGTTTTAGACATTTTAAATCAAGTGATTTGCCAAACTTTATCTAGACATGGCCTGTGGTAGAAGGAGGGTTAACATCCAATTTTGTGTGGCAACAGCCTTGCCTTTGACTGACAGATTTTAAGGCCGGAAGAGACTATTAGATCATCTAGTCAAATACGTCCTATATATTACAGCACTTTATATTCCTTCCAGTGGCTCCAGAATAAGCACCTTTCCTGGAAAAGCGTCTAGCTTTGATTTGAGAGCATCAAGTAATGGACAATCTACCATTCCCTTTGGGAGTTTGTTCAGCTGTTATTCACCTACACTGTTAAATTTTTTATCTTATTCCTTTTTTGAATTTGCCTGCCTTCCTTTCTTATCCATTGGTTTCTATCTTTCCCTGCGGGATTAAAGAGATCTTTAGTTCCTTGTGAGGGTGCTTATACACTGTAATCAAGCTACCTGCCAGTCTTTTTTATTTATAAGATAAACAGACCGATATTTTTAAGTCCTCTCTCACCTGAATTTTCTGCAGCTTGGATTAACTTGCAGCTTTTTTTCTATATCATCTCCAATTTTTCAGTGACATTTTAAAAAATTAACTGTGTGCAGTATGCAGAACAGGAGGCAGTTTGCCAGTATCAATCTCACCAGTGCTATCTAGAGGCATAAAATCACCACTGCCTTTCATTACTCCTCTTCCTTGCTTGTTCCTTTGAGGTTTGCATTAACCCACATTGTCTCTATGTTTTACTGAGAACTAATTTTTATTTGTTTTCTGTAATGTTCCTGAATTTGTTTTTCAGTCTCGCTACTATCACAAAATAGCTTCTCATTGCATAGATATGTACCGCATCATGGCACTGGGGAGAGGAGAAGGAAGGAGTTTTTTGTTTCTCTGTAAAAAAATGCATTGTGCTTCAATTTCAGAGCTCCTTGGCCTTACCCTTGTCTTCTAGTTTCATTTAGCCTTCATCATCTTCTTCCATGCTGATATAATACATACATCTGCATCTTAAAGAGAAATATAGGGATTTATACCACTCACCTCTAGAAACAGTCCCTGCTTAATATTAATTCTTTATTGCCAGTTGGTTTTGCAATTAATCGATTATCTAGTTATCTGTCCTTTTAAAATATGCTTTGTTGTAGTGTTTATAGTTAATTCGTTAAAGAGTAATAGATGCTGAGTCAGAAGCAAAAGTTACATTTGTGCAGTAAATTTACCAACCAAAATTCTAATCTCACCAAAGATTTAATCTGACTTGATTTATGAGATTTTCTTTTCTCTTCGATAGTATGAATTGACCTTAATATTATTTTCATTCCAGTTTTACTTGATACAATCCACACCACCTTTTCTATGTTTTTACCAGTGTGATATAACTACCTACAATCTCTCATTGGAGCATTCTTAATAATTTCAGAATCCTCTAGAACATCTTCAATATGCCAGCTAATGTAATACTAAAAAAAGTCCAGAAAATTCTTCACCCAACTTACTAAAAATGTGTGGGTGAAAGTTACATAGGCCTGTTGATGTAAAACTACATAATTCTAGTATATTCTCTTTAACATTCCCCTAGTTACTAATAGATTAAATTCACTCCCTGTAAAGCGATGTTAGTAAAGCATTGTGTTTCCTTCCAAATCCTGAGCAGAAGTATTTGGTCTATTTTTTCTGAATCATTATTTACAATTTTATTATATCCTCTGTTAAAATATTCATAGTATTTCTTTATTTCTTGGAACCCTCTCTTAAAAACTCCTTGCTTTTTTCTCAAGTTATGTTAACCACTGCTTTCTCTCCACATCTTTATCTTCTCATATATTTACTATTTACTTTCCTTTTTCTTTTTTCTTCCCACATTGTGCACCTTTGAGTTTCCTGCCACTGCTTTTAACAGACCAGTCCTTCCCACTCGTTGCAGCATAATCTGCACTATGTAATAGAAGAAACTGGTGTCTACAAGGCAGTTTTATTCATTATACAGTTGCATTTAGCATCAGCTCTGATCCATCTGTGTGCTGATGCGGGATACCGGCGTGTAATGCAAGAATACAAAAACATGTTCTTTGCACAGATCACACTACATCTGACTACGTCTGACTTCCATTTCTTGATAGGCACTTTTTTACTAGTCTTTTATACATATACATATATAAGTACATACAGTTTTATCTGTCATCTGTTTTGGTTTTCTTTTTTGAGAAAACTAAAATGGAAACAAACCTCCAAAAACTTATTCCTGGAGTTCATAGTGGCACAGAAAAAAGTCATCAGCAGGATTAGAATTTGTTCAATCTCCAGAAAGACATGGAAGTAGAGCTGGATGATATTGGAATGCAGTATGTATGCTTGGTCATCCTTGCAGGCTATGGAGAGCCTGATCACACCATATAGATGGGAAACACAACTTGGGTCTTCATTTCTAGTTTGTTCATGTTTTTCTCAGGTATTACTGACAGCATGGCAATTGTAAACTGTAGTGTCCTGGGTTCAGCTACAGCAGTCATTTTGTCTCCTTCTTAGTAGCTGGTGCAGTGCTGTGTTTTTGACTTTCAGTCTGGGAACAACGCTGATAACACCGATGTTTTTAGTTGTTGCTCAGTAATGTTTACTCTGACCAAGGACTTTCTCAGTCTCATGCTTTGCCAGAGAGGAGGGGAAGCCAGGAGGAAGCAGAGGCAGGACACCTGACCCAAACTGGCCAAAGGGGTATTCCATACCACAGCACGTCATGCCCAGTATAGAAACTGGGGGGAGTTACCCGGAAGGCCAGATCGCTGCTCGGGTCGGGCTGGGTATCGGTCGGCGGGTGGTGAGCGGTTGGGTCCTTTTCCCTTGTTATTCCTCTTATCATTATTATTGGTGGCAGTAGTGGTTTGTATTATACCTTAGTTACTGGAGAGCTGTTATCTCAACTCGTGGGAGTTACATTCCTTCGATTCTCCTCCCCCTCCCTCCGGGAGCGGGGGGAGGAAGGAAAAGGGGGGGGAGTGAGCGAGCGGCTGCGTGGTTCCAAGTTGCCGGCTGGGCTTAAACCACGACATGTAGAAATGTAGATATCTGTACCAGGGCACACTTTTACATCAGATCTTGGAAAGTATACTTCAGTGGACACCAGCCTTTATTGCCTGTCCCAGCTGAACCTGTATTTATGCTCTTTCCGCTTCTACCCTACGCCAGTTTTCATGTCCTTTCCAGCTTCTCATGCTGTCTCTTTGCTTTGAGACTTCTGAAACTAATTTCTTTCAATCCCACTCAAGTCTTTTAACTCCCTTTTTTTTTCTGTTTTCTCCCATTTCTCCCGTTGCTTGCTACTTTGCTCTTAGACTTTTTCCTTTACTAGCCCCCCAGATGCTACTGTTCCCAAATGCTATCAGTCTTAATCCTTATTACCTCTCTCTGGAGTCAATCTCTAGCTTCCCTAGTCAGTCTCTCTCTGCAGAAGCTTCTCACAGAATCACAGAATAGTTAGGGTTGGAAACAATCATCTAGTTTCAACTCCCCTGCCACAGGCAGCGACACCACACACTAAACCATGTCACCCAAGACTCCATCCAACCTGGCCTTGAACACTGCCAGGGATGGAGCATTTATTACTTATTTGGGCAACCTGTTCCAGTGCCTCACCACTCTCACAATTTCTCTGGTTTAAAATGTAGTGTTTCAGTTAGCATGGTGGCAGAAGGGCACAGAGAACTATTAGGAGGTGCAGTCTCTGAGAATTGCCGCAAGGTTATGGCAGATGAGAGCAGATCATTTTCTCAGATGGGTTTCTTGGACATCTGTTTGTTGACAAGTCTTTGAAAAATCCTCAGTAGTCTCCATGCTCTGCTTGTCACCTTAGATTTCTTAAACATTACTAAGATGATTGACCTTTTTACTCTGTCAGAAAAAGGAAAAGTGGGATGCAAAAATAATATTGAAGCAAAAGGATAGCTTTGCTGTATTTCAGATCCTCTCTGCCAACATCCTTGGTGACAGAACTTTAAGACTCTTCAGAGCATTAATGAGAGAACAAGATATTTTCATAAACTCTTTCTTTGAAAAAAATGGCCCAAACTAGCCAAAGCTTACCCCTCTGTCTATGTAAAATAGACTTGCTATGAGAGTATCAATCTTATTTTAAGTTTGTAAATCAGACCTGCAAATAACATTCATTTAATTTAGCCATTGACATTATTGTCAGAAACTTTAATTAAAATATTCTGATTTTATTCAGAATAAGTGAATACTGTAAAAATTGACCTAGAGGACAAACGTCTAATATCTTATTTATACCAGTGTTCTGCTCATAGCTTGTAATCACTTATTGCGTAGCAGTCTGCCACCATGTTAACGAGTGTTTTTATAGTAAATAAAGGCAACCTAATGTGTAAAGTTGCTTTTTTTACAAACTAAAAGTAGTAAATTAAAAAATATCTATTTTGGACATGAATGAGTATCACAAGATCATGAATAATATATACTATCATATTATATATTATGTGAATAATCACAAATAGCATATATTAGGTAAATAATATATATTATTCACGATATCATTAATATATTATTATATATTCATGGGCATATATTCATTATATATTTCCTGGGCAGGCATTATAGTTGTGCTTGTCCTTTGGAAGATTCTTCCTTAAAAAAACAAATATAGCATTACGAAACTAGATTTCAAAAATATTTAGCATCATTGTAATAGGACTGACAAATGCATAGACATGGTAGATGCCTACTTTACAGCTTATCTTCAGTTGTACTTATGCACCTAGATACTCCTGAAAACAGTGATACATCTTTAGCCTTTCAAATTTTTCTGAATACCTGGATCACAGATAGCTAAAAGGAACAAGCTGAAATGTCCGACTTTATACAAATATGGCTTTTGTGGCTGTAGATAATTATTATTTCAGATTTTTTAAAATGAAACAATTAATAAGAGAACAAATAACTCACTAGCCATTAATATAGATGTCCTGGGTTCAGCTACAGCACTCATTTTG
>NW_009944947.1:36466-82472 GCF_000696875.1 Nestor notabilis | reverse complement strand
GCCGCTCA
The DNA here is from genome assembly GCF_000696875.1 of Nestor notabilis. Taxonomy (NCBI): domain Eukaryota; kingdom Metazoa; phylum Chordata; class Aves; order Psittaciformes; family Psittacidae; genus Nestor; species Nestor notabilis. The sequence goes on along the minus strand of NW_009944947.1, from coordinate 82,464 downwards.
GCGCTCGGCTGCCCGCCTCGACCGGTCCGGGGGAAAAGGGCCCGCTTCGTCCGTGCGGGGACGGGATGCGCCCCTTAGAGTGTGTGCGGCCGGGAGCGGGGAATGCAACCGCTACCGACCCCCTCGATGCCACAGGGACGCCCCTAATTAACATCGTCCCCACCGCGCCGCCCCGTCCGAGTGCTCGTCCTGCGGCCGCAGCTGAACAGGAGCGAAGTGAGAACTGGGAAAGACCGTGCTCATTCAAACCCCACACTGCTTTTATAGTAAACATAAAATGGTTTGGGCTGGAAGAGACCTTTAAAGCTCATCTAGTTCCAGCCCCCCCGCCATGGACAGGGACACCTTCCAGTAGACCAGGTTGCTCAAAGTCTCATCCAACTTGACCTTGAACACTGCCAGGGATGGGGCAGCCACAACTTCAGGCAACCTATGCCAGTGTCTCACCACCTTCATAGTGAAGAACTTCTTCCTAGATTTATGTATTTATTTATTTATTATGCTCCTGCAGTAATAGTCTGAGTCCAACCAGGTATATTTCCACCTAACCCTTAGAAAGCAAGGACTGCAGCCAGAGTTTGCAGCCCATAAATTAATAAATAAACTCCGTAGCATTATCTAGTAATTTACTGCCTATCAATTTGCACGGCAGAACTCCCCAGCCGCACCAGGGAAACCAGGCATCAGTGGTGAAGTGACTTATGCAAGAGTCAATAAGGAGCTTTGGAAAACGAGCCAGCCAGCCTCAGGACTCCTAGCATTGTGCTGCACTGCCTCCCTCTCCTTCATTTAGTCATTCAAACCAGAATAAACTGTTTATGACTAAGTTTCCTTATTTTCCCCTCTAGACACACGTTTGTAGGTGTGCACAGATGCGCACGCCTCAGAAACCTTTCATAAGTATTTCCCCAATGCAGAGATGTGATGTTTTCGGTCATCGATCTCGATTTGGTACAATATGTCAGTAACTTGTAATGATCAGCCTGAGCTGCACACCTAGTACTTCTAGCTGAGCCTGATATGCTTGCAATTTATTTTCTAGAAACTTACATTATAGTACAAGTGATCTAAATCAGGGGCTAGTACAGTCAGAAATACTTCAATGTTTTGCTGGATTTAATCAATGATTGTAGATGGTAAAGCTGGAAAGCAAGAACATTACTTTCAAATTTATCTAGCATCTGCCACCTAAGAATCTCAGAGTGCTTTAAAATCTTTTATAAATGAAGCTATTCAGCACCTTTAGGTATTACTTTGCCATTCTGCAGATAAGGTAACAGCGGCTCAGAGGCATTGGGCCATTGAGTGACTGATAGACATGGGAACTGAACAAAACAGACACAGAGATTCTCCATCGTAAACAGTACATGCTGTTCGTATAAATGTTTGACTGATTTGGTGGCCATTTGTTAGCCTTAAAGTGTGCATATCAGCTTTCCTCCAAGCAGGGCTCACAGCTGGAGACAGGGGTGAGTGACCTGTGGTGCTAGTGCCTGCTGGCTGGCAGATTTGCAGTGCTATGCATAGAGCACAGAGCAGTTTTATCCACGCAAGACAACTGTTCCTGGCCCCGAGTTTTGTGAGGAAGCTGGAGTTGCTGCCATATATGTGGTGGGATATCCAGAAGGATCCCGACTTCAAGAGGAAGCTGCCCCCCTGCTCCTAACTGTGCTTGGGATAAGAGGCAGAATATAACCTGGCGTAACTCTCTTGCAATGTGGTTGACCTGTGAGGATGCTGCTAGCATCCGCCTTGAATCCCTCACCACAGAAGTCCTGACTTTAACCGAGTTCACAGACAAAGTACTCTGAAATATTTTTTGCGCAGTTAAACTATAGGGGGCTTGATGTAGGGGGAAGGATATGTATTTAATACACATCACTGAAAAGCTTGTTTGTAAATATAGGAAATCTGTTCTGAGTACATTTCAGACCCACCTAGTTAGCAGCAATGCAACAATGACCTGCGTCCCATCATTTTACTTTTTCTCTGGCTAAAGCGTTACTAAAAGGACCGAACATATCAAACATTACAGGATCAATCACTTAAAAATGGACTATAGATCTAAACATTGAGGACTTAATGCTGCTTCTCTAGATGGCAATGGTGAAAAACTCATTTGTATGGAAAATGGATGTGTTTTAGGAAGCACAGGTCTAGAGGGAAGAGCAGAGGAACTGCATGGATATAGTCCTTGCCACTTTCCTGCAACTATTTGCCCAGTTGCTAAAAGAGGAAAAAAATAAAAAAACTAACCCTAAAGAGGGACTATCTTTGTTGAGTAAAGTATGGTCACATCCTTGGGCTCTTAATTCCCTTTTAACAGTCCGCCAGACCACATCCTCTTCTCTGTGCTTGAGCCCCTGTTCATGCTGGTCACCTCTTGGGCTGCTGCAGGACGCAGAGCCCTCAATGAACAATAAATTACCAAGCTCCAAAACAAATCACTGATCTTTTCCTCACTCAGTCTGCCCCCAACCCTTCCCCTCATACAGAGGGGTACCAGCTTAGGTGAAGGGGATGTACAAAGGAGATGAACATCACTTCAAACTGCCCTGGCCAGAGACAGAAAATGCCTGGTAATCCCTCAACAGGAGAAACAGAGCTGCTGTGTGTTGTCCCTGGGTAAACCGCCCTAAACAAAAAGGAGAAAGGCCAAGAAAGCCAAACTGTAGGACCACAACATAAAAAATTGGGAAGATGGCTATAAATACATCATAGGGTTCTGGTGACACCATAAAGTACTGGAGCTTCACTCTGCCTTGCTTTATTAGGTGTCGGTGGATGTATTTACTACCCTATAATTCACAGGTGACTCATTTATTTAGCAGTACCACTGCAGGAAGAGGGCAGATTTCAATTGCAGTTTCCCCTCTTGGGTGGCAAGGGAAAGTTTATAGTTAGAAGTTTCAGCAGCATTATTCCCAATGGATTTACTTCAAAAGAGGCACTGTTATTTTCCTATTAGTTTAGTTCATCTGGGTAAACATACAGTCTGTCTAAATGCCCCTGCATCTTCAGAACTGGGATGAGTACCTTAAAGGATAATGGTTCTCATCATAAGTTGCTTCCCACAGATATGAGAAAAGTAGTCTTGTTTCTTACATAGCTCTTTCTTTTTCTAAAAGAGCAGAGGGACACCATATTCTGCAAGTGAGAAATAACAAAGCAATTGTTTCTGAGTTTTAGAATCCCAGAAAGAGAACCAGTTGGCTTCAAGCCTGAAAAAAGTACAACTCTGTATTTCTCATTAAATCTTAGTTGTTAATTACTTTGCTGTACTCGGAACTAAAAAAGTCAGCTCTGCTTTAAAATTGAAGATCTCAAACTGGATCCAAAGGGGAATCTCCATTAGCTTTTAGTAATACAGGGTGACTGTCAGAGATGACAGCACTGGCTCCACTCAGCAGAAGCTAAGGAGGTACAGCATTAGCTAGTATATTACTATACAATAACGTTAAAAGAATACGGTCAGCTAGAACAGGCTGTCACCAAATAGCTTTACCCAAACTGAACTGTTTCTCCCAAGGTTCAAAACAGTCCCACCTTTTTTTTTTTTTTTTTTTTAAATGTACTTTTCCAAGAACAAAGAGGGCAAGAACAGGTTTTGCTTAAGATTTTAAAATAGTGTCTTCAATAAACCTGAGGGGACTGCATGCTGTAGAGAGGTTAGGACTGGCATATAGACACCTTTGTCTTTAGCAAGCTACTTCAAACACTGTGACCAAAAAGCTGGTTAAGTTCCTCAGTCCTGCCAGTAGAATTAACTGCTCTGAGACTAGTCCCTGGTGCCACACTGTCCTTGTCATTACTGCTTCTCTGCAGGCAGCCTCAAGAGGCAAGCAAGACCCAGCAACACCAAAGAATTATCAATGTCTGCTCATCCAGAGGGAAAAGGAAGGGTTGCTCCAGGCCAGGGTTGAAGACCATGCACACACAGCTACTGCTATGCAGTACTTTTTCTGCATGTAACAAATGAGCTGCAGTCCCTGTAGTTCTTGGTTTTATTCTGTACCTTTGAAAATAAAGAACAATCTCTTCTCAGGGCTTCTCTGCTTTCCTTTAGCATTCAGTAAATCCAGTTACCTACAGAAGTTCAGGCTTGTGCCATACATGTTACCAGTGACACAGGGCAGGTCTAATTCTCCTTTCAGTTCAGTTCCAAGGGACCACAGTTTGCCACAAGCAACTAACACAGAAGCTTTGGAGCCTTGTTTTGCTCTCATTCATGTCAGGATGAGTAAATTCAACAGACTCAGTAGACTGACAACCATGAAGGGAGATCTGACCCTTGATGTTCATTTGTGAGAAGCAAAAAGCAAGCTGATTACAACCAGTTAGCCTAGGCTAGCAGTAAGTTAGACAAAAGCAACAGAAACCACTGGGAGCTTTGACAGAAGATGAGGACACAAACTCAGTTCTGTCAGGTTTCCAATTTAAGGGCCAGAAATCCTGCAAAGTTCAGACTTTCATTTTCTGAAATTTCACACCTATGGTCCTGTGTTAGTGGAAACAAGCAAGAACAAATGCGCACACACACACAAATACAGTAATGTATCTCTTTTTGATAAGCATTGATCAGTTGGGAAAGAGGCAATGTCAGAATTTGTTGTTGCAAACTGACACTAACATGTTAGAATTGCCCGTTTACTAGAACATGTATAAAGGATGATCCAGTGTACTCAGCACTATGTAAACTAACAGAAGCAGAGAGGCCCTTCCCCAGAGAGCTTACAGACTTGCTGGAAAAGAATGAGCCAACATTGCTGGACAAGTTTTATGAGCAAATGGTACCTTTTTTGGCTTAAGTCTGCTAGTCTGTGAACCTAAGAGAATGGAAAGGCTTAGACACTGGCAATAGCAGCTTCACACAGGAGCAACTAATGCAACTGCTTTCAGCCATAGGCTTGTAAGTTTCATTCAAAGACCACTGATTGTGCTGCAGATACCCCTGACTACCTGCACAGGACACCAATAAGCATCCTTTCTCCTAAAGCTGTATCAGAAATTAGGACAAAATTCTTCTCACAGTTTGGGCCATCTACAAGATCAGTAATTATGAATGTGCTTTGTGTTAAATGATGGATGCCGAAGTTTTGTTTACTTCAGTCATAACAAGGAGCTCCAATTACTCAAGTACCTACTATCTCTCCTTTTGTCTCACAAACACCTTAGTCTGCCTCTGGGGTAGTTTATCAAAGAGGGCTAAGCAGGTTCTAGTCTGCCTATCAGGCAGATCATCTCACAAGAGAAAACTGATCCTGTGCTGCTGCAGGAAGCAGCCTTCCAGGAAGGCTGGGACTGCATCTATTCCTTTTACTCTCAGTAGAAGTTGGGTTCAATCACAGAACCATGGAATGGCTAGGGTTAGAAGACACCTTAAAGATCATCTAGTTCCAGCCCCCCTGCTATGGACAGGGACACCTTCCACTAGATCAGGCTGCTCAAAGCCCTGTCCAGCCTGGCCTTGAACACTGCCAGGGATGGGGCAGCCACAGCTTCTCAGAGCAACCTGTGCCAGTGTCTCACCACCTTCACGGTAATGGATTTCTTCCTGATATGTAATCTAAATCTACGTTCTTTCAGTTTGGCAGCTGCTCAGATCTTGTCAGGCAGAGAAACAGAACCTGCTTCTACTTCTTGTGTCATCTTGGGCAATGTGACTTTTTCCTCAAAGGTTTGTTCAGACTCAGAAAGATTACAGAACCTGGAAGTTTGAAGAAATCAGGGTTGCCCACCGCTCAACCTTAAACAGTTATTGAGTCACTAATGAAGGAAAGGAGCCTGAGAGTTTAATTTTCTGACATTTCTGTCACAAAATTCACACTTCAGTACCTCTACTACCTATGTTTCGCTAAGGATATCAGAATAAAATGGTAGTGACCTGTAGACGTGCGGAGAACTTATTTGTAACAGCCCCTTTTTATAGGTAGGCGACTTTCTAACCAACTCTGCAATCAGCTTGATTTTATGTTGAGCCAAATTCATCTCTTGCATAACTTCTAGCAACTGGTGGATGAATGCAAGTAGCTACTATGTTTATGGAAACAAAAAAACGTGTATCTTACTCTTCCTATGGCTGGGATCAGTGTTGGCAAGGCTAAGTTGAAGGCAGACAGCCTGTTACCGTCCTAGGTGTGTGCTGCTGCAATCCCTTGCCTTGGGTGACCCTCACAGCAGTGAGAGGTTAGGCACACCATCAGATCAGAGAGGAAGATCTGTGACCTACTGTCATCTTGGCTATATCTATTCTGTAGATCTAGATTTAGATCTCCAAGGTGGCCTGTGCCAGTCCAGCACCTTACACACTAGTGGCTAAATATTAGCACTGCAGAACTAACATTTATGTCACAAATCCTTAATGTGGAAGAGCTGGGAAATTATTTTTAAGAGCTCTGAGTTCTAAAAGTTAAATAGTACCTGAAAGGCTGAAGCAAAAAGAGACAGGGAACAGACAAAGTTAAAATATCTGCTGCAATAAATAGGGAACAATTTTAAATTTTACCCATGAAAGCAGAAAGGAGACTTATATTTTCCTTTTGCACTCAAAGAAATCTTGTCTGACACAGAAAGGCAAAGCTGGAAAAACTGTTGCCTTTGCTCCCTTAAACTGGTTTCTGTACTAATGAAAAGTGAGCTCTCTAAGACACACTGTGCACAGGCTCCCCTCTGCTTCTCTTCTCTCTTCCACCTATCATCTTGCCTGGCTTTTGCCTGTAATCACCTATTCATCTCACAGCAATAACTGCCAGGTGTCTGATGTCTGCTGTAGTCTCCCAACTGCTGAAAAAAGAATTAAAAGAAAAACAAAGAAAGATGTAGGGGTAAAATCTTTCAATGACACAAGTGTCTCACTGCCAGCCAGACAAAGAGTGAAAAGTCTCCCGTGGCCAAGCCTGCTTGTGTGGGAGCTGCTGGTAGGTGTAATTTCGCAATATGTATACCTTGTGAGTGTGCAGAAGATGAAGAGAGAAAGAAGGTCAGAGCAGCCAAAGCTGAAAAACTGGAAGGACAAAAGATGACACATTCTTCTGCTTTTAACCCTGAAAGACCCCATGCTGCACGGCCTGTGGCAAACCAACATTCTGGCGTACATAATGAACAATAACACCATTAGATGGCCTTCTCCTCACCCAAAGGAAACAGCCATTTTTACACGCAGTGCCTGTGCTACACAGCCTCCACAGGCTGGTACACAGTATGCAGTCCAATTGCTCTCAACCACAGTAGAAATTAATTTCTTCCCTTTAGGTAACTAGGCTCATAATAGACAAGACAGCCAGGAACTTCAGGAGGCTAGCTGGTCCATCCTTCTGTGACAAGGCAGGATAAACTTTACCTACAAATTCTTGGTGATGTCTAACAGTGCTGACGAGTCAGTGCCTCTGGGAGCAGTATATATCAGTGCTCAACTTTATCAACAGATTTTTTTTTCTTTTTCACAAATATGCTGTAGTCAAAAAAGTGGCTTGTGACACCTATAAATTACAAATGCATTAATCAGGATATAATTAGCATTAGCTTTCCTTGTGCCCACATATAAACATATTAAAATATTGTAACTAACAGCAGTACATAATATACATATATGTGATGGTGTGTGTGGAGATATATATATATGTATATTTGTAAGCATTTCACTAATTACGTAAGCAAGACGACCACTGAATTAAGCAAACAAGACGTGGTTAGTTGCTCACAGGAGGCAATCAAGTAACAAAAACGTTGCAACAAAGGACAAGATAAGCATAAGGGATGCAAACAGGCAAGGCATGCTGCTGAATACACAAGAAGCAAATTAGGAAAAAATAACAAGAGAAGCAGCACTGTTAGCAGTTGAAGACTCCAATTCTGGGAGAGTGAAAGCAGCATTAAAACACCAGGTATGAAAAGCAAAATTGGATATGGAAGACAACAAGCCAGCATCACTTCCAACTTCTCTCATCCTTTTCTTCTCACCTCTTCTGCAGCTGAGACCATCAAGGATAGTAGCTGACAGTGCTAACTATACACAAGCAGCTCTATGGTACTGTATAGTTACAGTTAATTTAGGGCATAAATGTTAAAGGCTAACAGGTTTGTATATAAGGTAATAATTAATGATAATGACTGAGAATTAACCATTAGCATAAAGTGTGTTGCTAATTAATTAATTCACTAAAGTTTCATTTTAAAGTTTAAAACTGGTCTGAAATATCAGCCTTCTACACAGTCCCTTCCTAGCAGTCTGTAATTCCCTAACTTACACACATATACACACACACTTTTGTGGTTATGCAGTATTACGGTTTGTTATTTCTTGCCCTATCATAGAATAAAGATTATTTTCTTCCTCTTTACAGGTATCACTTACATATTTAAAGACTACTTCTATGTCCCTCCTGCCCAGACAAGGACATTTGCCGTATTGTTTCTCAGAGATACATGGGGTTTAAACTGTGTTCATTACTGCTGGTTTCCTAGAGACTTTTTCCAAATACCTACATTTTCCTTGAAGAGCAATGCTCCAGATGAAGTCTCATGAGCACTGCATATAGAATCACAGAATGGTTTGGGTTGGAAAGGACCTTAAGATCATCTAGTTCCAATCCCCCTGCCATGGGCAGGGACACCACACACTAAACTATGTCGCCCAAGGCTCTGTCCAACCTGGCCTTGAACACTGCCAGGGTTGGAGCATTCACAACTTCCTTGGGCAACTATTCCAGTGCCTCACCACCCTCACTGTAAACAACTTCTTCATGGATGAATGAACAATACAGAACAATTATTTCACGTATCTCATTGATGATACTCCTGTCTACATTACTTGTCAGACATTTGTCCTTCTTGCATAGGAGGAGGGCTTACATTAGCACCCTGATGGCTACTTCCAGTTTTATATTCTATAACATGGAAAATACGGCTAAACCCTGGTCCACGAGTTCCTAGGCCTCTGTCATCAAGATTTATTAAAGGTTTTGCAACTTTCAGAAAATGCAGTTTAGGTCACTATATGCTGGGACGGGTAGGTAGTACAGCATCAACTACCTGTTCCCTGCTGATATGTTTAATATTAGTGAGTTCAGGCCCTGGCTTCAAGGCATGCAACACACCCACACAAACAAATCAAATGGGTGGCAGCAAAATGTACTCTAAGCCCATTTGTGGCATCTGATCAGAGGACTTCCTGGGACACTTGGTCTCCAGCATAGAACCTCAACAAAAGCACACTAGGAAGAGTAAATGGAAGAAGCATGAATTGCTTTAAAAACATCTCTCTCCCTGTGAAGCATCTCACTCGCCTATCATTCCCCAGGGTCTCAAACTCCACTCAACCCCACACAAGCTCCACCAGTGCTGCAGGTCTCCTGAGATACCACCAATCTCCTTGTCAAATCCTCCATCTTGCCTGTGATTCAAAGAGTGTTTGTGCTAGTCACATGGATGCAAAAAGCCTGCTTCCTCAAACTGAACACTTCCCTTTACGAAGCACCCTCGTCTGTGAGCAAAATGGGAGGGGATTTATGTAGGGGGAGGCACCCAGCAGCAAGAAAACATCACCAGAGCTGCTAACACTGGAGCAAGTGCAGACATTGGGCATGCATGGGCTTTAAGCACCAGGCAGACGTGAGGATCACGAAGTGGAAACAATGAAGGAGAAGGAGCGACACGTTCCCTCACTGATAAACTGTATAAGACAGATAAGGTGTAAACTGCTCGCAACACAGATGTACTATTTATTGGATAGGACAGAGAAAAAAAAAACTCCAGCTACTCATTGTAAAGTGCCAAGGGAAAAGCTAACAAGAGGGATGCAGGGATTACGTTATGAGTAGTCAGATGCATACAAATACATGTGCAAGCACACACATGTATTTCTGCTTCGCTCTCTCCTCTGTAGCCTCTTTATCCCTTCCTCAGACTACCAGCCAGGGACAACTACAGAAGAAACCAGAGAAGGGGAAAATAGGGAAATGCCTGCATAACCCATAAAGGGAGCTTACTTGAAGAATGACACTTTTTTTCCCCCCCCCTTCTGAGCTTCTGGTTGGTCATACAAAAGCCATCCGCATCTTGGACCAATTCATCCCTTAAGTCATTCCTCAAGTTATAATTAGGTTTGCATCATTTTAACTAGTTGCCACATTTCACCTCCCTCCCCTTTTTATATCAGTTACCAAAAGTGAGCACTCAGGATGGCAACACACAGTCTGTCATTGACTCCTCCAGGGTACTGGCAGAAGTGTGGTGGGTACTGTGAGGACGAAAGAAATCTGAGTGGTCTTCAGGATGACTAACTCTGAATCATTTTGTTGCTGTATTCATCGCTGCATTCCGATCTCCTCCTGCACAAAAATCAGAAGGTAGCTATTCCGTGACAGCTCAAGCTACCAAAAATCCCCCCAAAAGATGGAAAGCAGTATGTGATCAACAGAATAAACACATATACAGGTGTGCTGTGTAACACCAAGAATCTTCTTATCCACTACCAGACCCTACACTAGATGTAATCCTCAAAAATGTAGCAGCAGGCAGATAAAAAGAGGGCATCTGATATTCTTGGCTACCTGAAAACACGTTCTACAAGCAGCAGAATTACAGAAATAAATGAGTAGGAATTGAGGCTTCAAGTTTCCCTTTTGTCACCCCCCCATATTCACCATAATAACATCACCCCATCACCCTCAGTTCCCCACCACATTCTCTCGTACTCCCTCCTCTGATGTGCTCAAATTTTCGTCATATTTCCTTACCCCCCTGTATCACCTTTCATTTCCTTCCCCCCTCATGTCTTGCTTTAGATGAGGAAGAGGCAGCCTGTATCGCGGCAGGTTCAGCGCTGCAAGCCTACCAGCTGGTGGACCAGCCCTTATGCCTCAGCAGGGATGAGGAACAACTTTTGGTATAAATTCAGTATCTTTGGGGCCTCAATGCTCCTGTCAAATGTGGTGGTTGCTGGCCAGGTGACCAAAGGGGCTATGGTCAAACGGAGGGATTGCAGAAGTGTCATTTCTTTAGAAAACCAGACTAACATAACACTGTATTTCCACACCAGTACACTGTGGCCTCAAGCGGTGTGAGAGTTAAAGCTGCAGAGTGTCGGCTTCTCACTATGGGCTGGATTGCTAAAAACCTTTTGTAAAAGGAGTACCAGAACCAAAGACTACACTATGAGATGGGCAATTCAGCGTCTTAGATCTGTACTACAGATATATAGTAATGAAGCATGTTCTAATTAAAGCACGACAGTATGAAACATTAAAAGGTGAGAAATTCTGTGCCACATTGATTAAGCATTACTCTCCAATGCTGGCAACAGGACCTAGATGGGCTAGAACACAAAGTCAGGGATACTGCCTCTCTTCCTCACCCACAGACATTGCTTCAGTGTCAGAGCCAACCACTGAACAAAAATTGAAAAAGAAATAAATTATCTAATGCAGTTCAAGGTAGCAGGAAAATACTACACAAGTAAATTTCAAAACTAGTATAACAGCATTTTTCCAACTACCTTTGGGGAAATAGGTGGCATTTGAGGGGAGCCCCCAAACCATCTGGCTATTTGTGGGTTCTATGAGACTCTCTGATCCATCCCCAGAAATGCTGCTAAGCATTAAAGAACTTATTATAAAAAATTTTAAGAAGTATGTCCCTGAAAAACTTCTGCTCTCAGCAGCAGATAGTCAGATCGTTTTGTTTTGCTTTTCCCCAGAAAGCTGTGTTACAACAAATTGCTCTCATTATCAGGTTTTCTTAGGTCGCTAGTTACAGCCTGAAATAATATGTATCCAGATGCTTATGCAGAGTTTATCATAGCTTAGGTTACGTAAGTCATGGTAAAAAGTTTACAGGGTTAAAATCAGACTAGACAAAGCACTGAGACTATCCCAGGCAACAATCCCACACCATCCAAGTAGGACAGCTGGCATTTAGCAAGTATTTTTACCATCATCCATCTTCATTTTTCTCCCTCTTTATCTCCCGTTTTTGTAATTGCCCATCCCATCCTGCAAAGGAACACACACAGGCTCACCCACTCACTCCCATTTCTTCTCTTGCCAAGAAGAGCATCCTGCGTGGGATTCAGTCATTTGTTGTCCACAGAACTTCTGGTGTGTGTCTCTCTAAATAGCTGACATCTGGAGGAGCTAGATTCCTCTTATACCCTCCTTAGCAGATCAGATGCTGCACAAGAACGTGAAAAAAACTGCCTCATTTTTAAAATATCTTCTCTTTACCCCCTCTACCTCCAACAGAGGGTGTTGGGGTTTTGTGGGGATTAACAGCTCATTACTTATCGTGATCGGCTTTCAAAGCTGTTGTTCTCAGTGACACAAAGAGACCAATATAAAAGTATACACTGATAAAAATCCATTACTTCTGCTGTCCATCACTCACTTCTGTAACATACTCACTGATTTTGGGGAAGAGTGTATTACTCTAGAACCCTGTTGCAGTAATAGGAAAACAGCCTGGGTACCCATGGTAGTATTCAAGTTCTTTTAATTACCAGACCCTCTCCTTCCTCTTCTTTATTCAGACACCTTAATTTTTACAGCAACTAAAACAGGGGTTTCACAGACTACAGAATTTTCTAACTACACAAACGTGTTTCACTTAATGCTTGTTTCTGCCTCACAAACAAATCAGGAGTCCACAGTAACATGATCTTGTAATTAAAGACCAAAAGGAATGCAGAAAGCGAAAGATGTTACATTAACTTCCAGTGTGCCTTAATTTTGAATGCTTGATTTTGCAACAAAATCAGAATCACTCAGAGCAGGGCTGTTGTTGGCTTTTTTAATGTTCTCTCTTTCACACACGCCTAACTATTCATGTGCATGTGTAATCTTTGCTTCAATGGAGTATGTCTTCATTTAAAAAGTACAGCTAGTACATACATGCTTTAAGTCACCCAGGCAAAAGAAATACAAACAGCCAGCAAAGTGACGGGTAGCACAGATGCACCTAAATTGATTAAATTGCCATTGCTAGAACACACATGCTGCAATCTCCTTCCACTTTGGTTTATTCAAGGTACCCTGTCATTCTTCTCCAATCCTTTCCAAAGTGTTCTTGTTAGCAGGTTGAGAGAATTAAGTTAAGTTGACTCACCAATACTAATAGGCCTCTCTAATTCAATAGCAGCATGTTCAGAGAATGCCACCTGACTCCTCTTTAAGCAAAAATTACTGAAACATGGCCAACACTTTGCCCAGCTGTTTCAAAAGTTAAAATTAGACACCCCTGTTTTAACAGTTGTTTCAGCAGCCGGACACTGGGATGCGGATCAATAAGATTTACTCACAGCCTTCTCCACTCAGAGCCAGTTGTGCTACTTTCCTGCCTCATCCCATGCTTAGAGAAATTTTTGCTGCAGGGGATAGCGTGAATGAATCAAATAGGGCAGGATGTTCCTCTTCCCCATTGCTGGACCTTGCCACAGTGCAAGAAAAATCGCCTGTTCAGCGGACTATGGCATCAAGATATACTGGTCTTGATATAGCAGTATACAAGGACAAGATCTTCAACCATGTATAAACCAATGCAGTGATAAGCTGCAGGTACCATAAAACTGCAGGCTCAAGAGGTCTTTATCCTTCCATTCACTGCAGGGAGTTGCCAGTGCTGATAGCCAAAGCCAGCATGTGAATCCTGCCAACTTTTCCATTACTGATTTTGGGGTAATCCAGCTAACATGCAAACCCAACATCCTCAGCATCTAAAGCACAACTGTTCCACCAGTTGTCTTCACATTCATTGTGCATCTTCACTGCAGAAACCTACAGCCTTTTGCAAACGTGAAACACTGAAGTGTTATGAAAGAATTGAGTGTTAAAGTACAAGACAAAATAAATGAACTCTTATTAAAATTACACTTTAGTAATTAGCTGGAGCTATTTACAAGCTTCTATATCTGACCAAGTTGCTCAAGAATCCCAGTACCTTGTCCTAAAAGGAAGATGCAATTTTCTAAATTGCTATATTTCACAATCTAGTTCTGTTTGCCTTTCTCCCCAAGGCAAAATCAGTTTATACAGTGCTGTCCAGAACTAGTTATTCCCAACTCAGTAGCAACCAATCTGGGCTGACTGTAGCACCAAGTGGTAAACAGGATCAATGAGATAATCTATGTTATGAAGAAGTGTGCAAAACCAGGAGCTCCATGAATTTGTATACACTGCAACTAAGAAAACGGCACAAGAATTCCTAAGACAATTCTCAAAGTTACAGCTGGCCCTGTAGTCTTAGAGTCCCCATATAATGAGAAGACAAATTTGTAGACATGAATGCACTCAGGTATATAAAAGTAAACATCCTCCAGAGCGTGAGCTCGTCTGTACACTCCCCTGGGATGGGCACCTGTGTGTTTTTTAAAGAAAAGATGCAAGCATGTTCATGCATATGAACCCAGGTAGGTAGCATGCACATCTATTGAGATCATTTATAATGTACCAAGATGTATGCAAACCTACAGCCATGCCCACACAGCTCTACAGCCAAGGGAGTAGACACCTCAGAGAATACTGCACATCATCAGATTCCCATCAAACACACCTCAGCTTTTCTCTTTCAAACAGAAAAAGGGTGGAGGGGGAGAGAAACTACTTGGCTGCCAAACTCAGTAATAAATGCTTGTCAAGAACATTTTTGATGGGATCTAAAGGTGCTTGGAGAAGTGGGGCCACTACGGTCAAACTGCACAAGTTGAACTCAAGAGTAGTGAAGACAGAGAGAAATGGTGACACAAAGACTTCCCCTCTTCCTGGGAGATAATGAACAAAATCCTTCAGAGTGATTACTCTGTTACATCTGCTGCCCCTGCTCTCAAGTCTGTGTTAGACAGAAGATGCTCCTATCTTCCCTCAGATTAAATATGCCTAGTAAAGAGTGATCAGAGATTGGCACGATAATTATCTTTCCTCATTAGAAAGCAAGCCCTGGACCTGACTGAATATGACTTCTCTGTCAAGGCCCTTTGTGGGCTGTAATAGTGCTCAGCCAACATCAATGGGCACAACACTTCATGTGAACAAAACAAAGCAACATATCAAGTAATCTTGTCTTTTTATTTGGTTTTTCTCTCCTAAGCCTGCTGAGTGAGGTGGGAAGGTGCCAAATTCCTTTTTAACTTGTATAAATGCATCTAAATGTCACAGAAGAACCTTGTTAAGTGAAAAGCTTTCCAAATCTTTTTCTCTCCCATATCTAAAAGGGATTGCTCTTTTCTTTTTTCTAATTAAACGAGGCACACTCTCTCAGACCACTGCCTTTCACCATTCCTGGGGCCAGCTGACTGCAGTGACCCACAGCAGAGACCCAGTGTTCTGCAGCAGCCTTCACCATAGTACTGCTTTATCCACGGAAGCCACGAATAAAGGTAGACATGTAGGCAAAGACAAGGCTGAAAGCTCCTCCAGCTATGGCATCAGCAGACCTAAGGGGCCTTTCTGTGACAGAAAAGGCAGGCTCCCTTATTAGAAAAGAAAAAAAAAAAGAAAAAAAGAAAAAGGCATTTAAAGCAAATTCACTGCTTTGGTTCTTTACGATTAGCATGGGCTTGAAGACAGTGACTAATTGCGAAGAGCTGTGAGCCCAGAAGCTGCAGCACTGCCACAGTTTTCTGTGCTGAGGCCTTTGCAAAACACCAGCCCTGCTGCAGACAGGGCATCTGGGTCAGCACCGTTTAGAAAGAGGTGAGTGGGAACAGTTCAAGCTTCCATAGTGGTGCTCATATAGATGTAACTCTTGTAGGTATGTCATGCTAAGACAGATGGGTGGTGTGGCAAATTGTTATGGGAGCTGTGTGGTAACAGATGAGGGCACACAGCACTGGCTAGTCTACAAACTACAGAACTAGGGAAAACTACAGAACTAGGGAAAACTGCAGAGTCCAACTGTGCTTTGTGGCCCAAATGAATCAGCTCCTTCCCTTTTATTACAACCAACCATGATCCTTTCATCACCCCAAAGGTCACTCCTATCTCCTCGGTCTGGCTCATTTCTTGGTGATCTCAGTAAAATAAAAATAAAAATAATAAAAAAAAGTGCTCTGGACAATAGGTTGCATTTTCATGAGAAAGATGTCAGGAGAAGCACTGCTTTTGTTCTTCAGCCAAGTATAGGCCTCAAAGAAATTATCGCATTCTATAAGTCTGTTCAACAAAACATGCTGCAAAATGATGTTACTGTGCAGCAGTGGGAGCAGAACTGTGTTAATGCCTCGTAGTACCCCACACCACTGTCACGTGAGATGCGTGGTCCTGAGATGGGATGGCATTTAATCAGACAAAACTTATTCTTCAAGTAATCACATCATCTACAAGAACACAGGCAACACATAAAATCTGCAAGAATGCTGCAATTTAACATGTAAGAGCAGACTCAGACATCGAATTTAGGAGAGCTGGCATGGCAGAAGGGAAACCTCAGGTTCAGTGCATAGTGACCCTCTACAAGCAACCCCTGCAAATGATTCCACCGCAAACTACTGCCCCTTCTGGCACCCAACTCAAGAGACACCATCTACATTGGAAAAACGAAGTCTCATAAAGGTAATTTTTTTTTTCACCATCTGCTAATTCCCAAGCAGAAATGTGGGCCTTTTCATTCCAGGCTGGAAGACAGAAGCTCGGACTAGTAAAACTATCAGCCTCTAAAGTCCAAATCTGAGAGCTGGCTCCTCCCAGGGCAAAAAGAGTGATTTTTATTTTTTTTAAAACATAGCAGCATTTGTTTTATTTGCCTTTTCCTTTCAGACTTGGGGAAGGGGAGAAGGGAAATGGGGGGGGGATGTTTTCATGCTTTCATCTCTAATAGCTAGAAATTTTAGTTTCAGAAAAAATAAATGAGTAGATACAATGATACACCGTGTGCCTGTGGGAGCTCAGATTTTAAGATACACATCAGACACCAGTGGCCTCAAAACTAAATTATACACTAGCAATAAAAAGACATCTCACATTTTGAAAAAACAACCAGAATTCTTGATCAGTGAACATTTTAGAATCTCTGTTCTGCAGAGGCACATGCAGGTGTTTGCTAGGCAGATGTAACAGAATGCTGCTTCACTGGAGCAGTGTTTAACTGCTATGATCATTTAAATATGCATTTATTTGTCTTTGGAGTGAGAAAATGGAAACTAAAGTAGAGTTGTTCTGTGGCCCCACTGCTAGTTACCAGCCTTCTCATCCAGCTAAAACTTGGGTAGGCAACAGTGTTCTCCCTTGCACTGTCGCAGCTTTCCTAAAACTAATAGCCCCCTGGGAATCTGACCTATTTCCTCTGTCTCCCCTCTCCTGTGACCACCCATGTCCCTCCTTTTCTGTTTGTCTTCCTTTTCTCCCTGTTTGATGGGCTACAATAGGACAAGGAGCAAGAGTAGCACATTCATAACCCCATCGCTTTACCTTGCTGCTTGCGGCATTTCTCAATTTCAGAAAATAGTCCCTTTTCACTATTGCTGGCTGCACCTTATTTGCATAAGAATAAACTATGCAGCCACATTACCTCTCTTCTTCTGCAATACCACAGTCTGCTGATGAGCCTTAGTAGTTTTAAACAGGGTTATGCTTTCTCTCATGCCCTCTTGCAGGCTTGGTGCTCTGCCAGGCGGCTGCAGAATGGATGCACTGAATGCTGAATATTCCCTGCGCGACAGACCAACAGGAGCTCCAAGGGGGAGGCACATCCAAGCTCCTGAAGCTAAAGCCTGGCAAAAAAATAAAAGAGCTTTCCTGCTGCCTTGAAAATGATGGATGTACACAGAGGCTCTGCACAACCTACAGCCGTATGATCCCCCACGCTGTCCGATGGAACCCTGCACACAGTATAAATTGCCATACAAAGAAACACGCTCAGTAGCACTGACCTGAACACTACCTACAACAAGCAGTAATGTAAGAAGTGATGTAACTCCACTGCACAGAACCAACCTTTGCTTGTAGGGTGTGTTTATATGTAGAATCTACATATTCATATATTAGATTCATTACTGGCACATTGAAGGGGATGGCAGGAGATACCGTGGCTTGTTCCTTTTGAACAGAATTAAAATAAAAATTTTTACATTGCTTCAGTGCTTCTTGAGAAAAATAACCATTTCTCTCACAGACCTCAAAAGACAGCAGGTTCCAGTCTAGCTGGAAATGGTGACAACTGTCATTCTTCCGTACTTCTGCTCTAGAAGGAACTCTGTAAAATTATATATATATATATTTTCTCACCTTCTAGGAATTAACCAGGTCAAATATGCTTGACCTTCTGATGAGAGGGAAGTGCTGGGGTTTTTTTTAACTGTCAAAGCTTAGACCTGAGAAAAAAGTTGAGGACATATCCAGCAGGAAAGACTAAATTACAAAAACTATGTGGTTTAACCTCAGCAGTCGCCTTGCGAAAGCAGCTATAAGAAGCCCTGACCAGGATGATCTCATGTGTAATTCACCTCCATGATGTCCTCAAGCAAGGGGTATGCATTAACAGTAAGTCACACACTAAATCCAATTTAGTGCCTGCTAGCAATGAGACAGCAGACTGCTAGCAGAATACCCAACTATGTAATGGTAGCAAAAGACCTCTAACTCTCTGGCTCCAAAGCTAGTGCCTTCAAGTCTGCAGAAGACCTGATGCCCCTAAACTGAGCAGAGAGTGAAAAGCCCAGCATGCTCTGATCAGCTCTGGGTCTGTTCAGTACAGCAGCAGATCACTCAATTTTATTCTACAATGAACACGTAACCCTGGAAACATACGAAAATACTATTCCAAAATCTGCAACTCCACAAATAAACTGTGTAGTAGTAACACAGGAATAGTTTCTATTTGCACAATGTATAGTATCAAATTATTCCTAAGGAATTTAGTGCCACAGAGTACATAGAAAGCAAGTATTAGTTACCTAAAAATTTCAGAGAGCATTGCCAAGGCAGTGAGGGACAGAACAGACTGTCAGGGTGGAACCATCTCTGCCCCAAGACCCAGCCATTACCTCAGATTCTCTCTTATCCTACCAACAGCAACGACTATTATTTTTGATGTTGTCGATTTCTATGTATAAATTCCTGCACAAATACAGCATAAAAGCAGTCCTTGGTTTTCATGCATTTATGTTTTGATACAGCCTCTAATTACATGATCATACGCTACTCTCTTTGACATTACTTTCATTCAGCACACAGGAAGAATACTGCCTGCTGAAGGTGCTATTACTTGGTACTATGGTTTATCTTCATTGCTCCTTTGTGGCCCCTTCTCCTGCACACTGTACTAATCCTGCTCTGAAGAGTAATTTATTTCCACACAGGCATTTGTGTGGTGCCACTCAACAGAGCAATGGACTGTTTTGCAAAAACTAATTACTTTGGACAACACCTTTCTGAGATGATAGGCTCATTTTACAAATGTAGAGCTCAGGAACATGGGAATTAAGTCAAAATGCCCACTAGTATTGAATGTGCAATTTCAGATTGCAAATTCTGATTACACAGAGCACTTAGCACCTTATGGCACCTTACACAGTTGAAGCACATTTAGTGCCGACTTGATTGCTGTTTTCAGGGCTTGATATTGTTTCCATCCAAGCTGTATGATCTCAGGTTGGGGACCAGAACACAAGGAACACATAAATCGGGGATGGCCTGAGAAAAAATTGATTTTAGTAGCTTACCCAGCATCATACTGTGACCCTGGGGAAGAAAGACGGATAGACAGAACAAGATGCTCCTTGATCAATGCTTTGCTCAAGAGGCCTCCCTCCCTTGTATGAATCCCCCTGCCTCATTCACTACACATCCTGCTTCAGTAAAATCAAAGCAGGCATCCTGGGTACAAGGCAGTCATTTTGAGAGCAGATCTCCAGCTTATGCCAGAAGCTCAGGGTTTTTTTTTTTCCCCATACGCAGCATTGTGGAAAGTCATAGGGGGGAATAATGAATAAACATGTTACCGATGATTGTCTCATAAAGCCCATACCAAAGGAGCACAAAGTTCACTGATTTTTAACTGCTTGATTTTGGATTGTCCCTGATTCTTTCAGATTTATTAAATATGGAACTGTTGTAGGGGTTATATAAATATTTCTGTATACATGTATTTGTAAATAGATATACAGACTTACACATAAACACATTAAACCACATAGCCATCTCTGAAACTTACTTAAACTTTCAGTGAGTTCCCTTTGATTTAAAGAGCTGCTACCATATCCACCAGCATTTCTGTTTTACATTTTTTATTGAACAAAGCTAGAACTGAAAACTAGATTTCCTTCAAATTCTCCTACCTGAATGATGCATGGAAATGAAAATGCCTGTCAGCAAAAGTAATGTGTTTAATACCATGCTAGCCCTAAACATCAGTAGAGATTTCTGTGTATTGCAGATAATTCTATCACCAAGCCATATTGCTCTGTGATGTGCTTTTATCTTTGTTGTAGGATAATATCAATATTTCAATCATGAGCAAAGGAATGTTTTATGAGATTGATGTGGGAAAATACAGTGACAAGTACATAAAAAAGGGCAGAGAAAAATGCCAGGTAGTCATCATAAATGCCTTTCATTCCCACCAGAATTTGACTAGTTTATCCAATTCTAATCAAAAAGTTGAGGTCCACTGGGGCCCCATGACTTTGATTACATTTTCAGTGCTGAAGAAGAACAGCAAGCAAAACAGAGCACAGATAGCAGGATGGGGAGGCTGTCACTTACATCCTGGAAGCCTGAACCTTTACAAGCCAAAAAATCATATTTTGTTAAACTTTTACATTAAAAAGTAGAGATTTATAAAATAAGGAAATAGAGAGTGTGTATGGAATATTAAGCCATTTGCCATAATGCACGTCTGGTAAGAGACAAATCTTGCAGGGCAAATCTATCCAGGGAACAACCTCTGCAATTCCACAATGATGCCATGATTAGGCAGCAATTTGGGCACTCCTGGAACCTGAGCTCAAACAAGAACCCTGTATAGCCCTGGCTGGGTGAATTATTCACCTCTTGCTTACTTTGAAAAGGACTTGGCACTTCAGAGTACAAAAACTCTCAGGTACAATTATACCAAGAAAAAAAGGTGCTTTTCCCCCCAGGTAGCTAAGTGGCTATCTGTGTCCCACAGTGGCACAAGAAATAAGCTTGTTTATATTAGCTCTTCATGTAACTCTTCTGGCAAATCCACCAACACAGACCATTTATCATATTGGTTTTTTTTTTTTTTTTTTCTTCCTCTGGGGCTTGCAGTTCTGTTTGGCAACAGAACTGATGACTATTACTTAGCCCCTTCCCACATTAACACTGCAGCCATTCCACCAGACTGATGTTTTAGTGTAGTTTCATGTTAGGTACCTCAATATTTGGGTGTTGAACTAAGAACCCTTACAGGAACCCGAGTTTCAGGGAAAGCATGACCACCACCCTCTGCAATCAGTTTTAAAACTCAGTTTTGAATCATTAAAATTGAGGTATCCAAACCACTAGTTCTGTAAATCTTGACTGTTTTGATTGGAAGCAAAAAGAAATCTTGCAGCCCAATCTTTTCTAAAGGATCCTCCAAGTTTACTGTCCCCTTATCTCCAACTCAACACACTGTCCCTGGGGACATTCAGATAGTTTTTAGTCCATCTGGAACAGTGCTCATCTCAAGGCCAATTTGAATGAAATACCTAAAAATCTCTTAGAACATAACTTTCATAATAAGCACTGTACCTTTTACAATGTTACATTATTACCAGGCAGTAAATTCATCTATTTCCCCAAATCCCTTACCAACTTCTTTTAAATACATAAATAAAAAGGTGGAATTTCAGTGAATATTATTTCACAATATGCGGATCTGAGACATTTTAATAAGAAATGCACCTCCAGGCTAAGAGGTATGAATTGTACACCGAAGGGAATGCTTTAATACACTGTTTAATGCTATCATCAAAACTGATCATAACATAATGGCTTTTATACATTTTAACACTTCTTTAGAGCCGGAAAAAATAAGAGTGAGAACCATATTTATATATTAGCTAAATGTCAGAAGTGACACTGAACCAGCCCGGTGGTACATAGCTCCTACAGCATTCCCTCTCCCTGACCAAAAAATATTACCTGAACAGAGAGATCCAGGGATTTCCTCTGAGAATGACCCACAGAAAGAATGCCTGCCTCTCCTGTATCCCTCACCAGGTCATGCAAAATGACCCACACCTACCATGTCTTCATATGACATCCTCTCGCTTCTAAGTACGGTGTGCATTTTCAAAAGCTTTGACACATAGTCTCAGTATGACATTTTGATAACAGCATTTGAGGCAGGAGCAAGATGGACAGAATACTCCTGTCCCCCAGGGATCAACCCATGTCAAGCAGGAGTCCTAAATATCCTTTGCTGCACAGAGAGCTATGCAAGAAACCATGGTTTTGGAGAGGCCAGCCACAGCAGCAATCAGTAGAAGCTCTCTATGCTAGGACCTGGCCACACCTCCTGAACCATAGGTAGATAACAGTCAGTACTGTAGCACAGATGGAAATAACTTTTTAGGAGAAGGAAAAGGTCTGCTCCTTAGCTATAGCCAGAAAACCCCTCAACTATATAGCCTATGATCATACAGAAATTCTCCTTTAGGAGTGTTGCTCTTACCTTTTCTACAAAGAGGAAGTGGAGGTCAGTAACATGAAGGCAGCAGCCCCTTTCAACTGGCAGCAGCCCACTACAACCCACCCAAGCCTTGATGCTTCTCCCTTTCCCCAACACATAGAAGGGGAGGAGTGGTATTTTATGGAAGCAATCCTGGATCCCCCTGAGAGAGATGCCTCTGCATGAGCAATGCTTGCATGCTTTTCACTCTCCTAGTCTCAAGGATGGGAAGATTGTCAGAGCTCATATGGGAAAATCTCCAGGAAAGGATACTGGACTTAATTCTGAGGCACTGGCTGTACAAGGAGAGGCTGAGGAAGTGATGTTGCATTGCCTTTAATGAGTCCAACACATAAGCTTATATATATGTTCTCTGAACCCCACCAGGCTTGTCATATAGGAGGTAGTATGATTACACAGCACAAACCCATTACTGTACTCCTATCGACTCAGGTTGACCAGGTCAGTTCTAAGTCTTTGAGAAAGTGTTGCAAAAGGAGTGCTTTTAGACTTCTAAAATGCCACGTAAGAGTAAAATGGGCCTTTCGGTGTCCTGTAGCAGGTCTGTGCCTAAATTATGCAAGCTCTAGCAAAAAGTATTAGCTTGCACATTTATTGTTTAATTAATTGTTTAACTCTTGCTTTTTTATTGCTCCAATGAGCAGGAATTGCCTAGGGTCCTGCTAACTGAACAGTAAGGACTGCTCACACTTGTCAACAGAAACAGGTTTTACACCTAACAATAAAGCATTCTAGCACTTTACAAAGTGTGTTTGTTCTTAGCTCTATACCCCTTAAGAGGGATGCTTACATTTCTATGCATTCACTGAGTGTAAATGGGGAACACCTGAGGCCACCCTGTGCCCACTCTCTGAGGACAGAGACTTTGCTCATTCCATGGCACACCATAATATTCTTGAAGAGACAACACCTCCAAATAGTCAGGCAACATTTTCCAAGTCTGTGTTTGGGCATACCGAGCATACAGAAAAACTTCCTGATTTCTCTTATGCTGGGTTCCTGGCAGATCAACAGTCCTCCTTCTCCTCTCAGTCAAGACATCTGGCTCTCACAGCAGTGGAAAAAATGTAGGCTAAGATGGTATGGGAGACCACATGTGATAGAAATTTCCGAGAGGGAGCATATGCCAGATACAGGCCAAACATAGCCCATAAGTGGCTACTGGCCTTAAGTGTGTGCATCTCCCTTTCCTCTTGCTAGGGAGTATGTTTTCCACATGGAAGAAGTAAAAACAACAGACTGTTTTTGAGGCTGAAGGATGGAGCCTTTTACTTTTCATAGCTTCATCTTTCAAATCATGAAGATTCCTGACCAAGTGTTTTCATATCAAGATACATTTGGTTAAAAGGTCAGGAAAGTCTAGCCCAAGGTAATATCTAACTTTAGCATAGGGATGAAGAAAAAAACGTCCAGGATTTTAGACAGTAGGCGGTGTTTAGAACTAGTTCTTAGCTCTGAAGTACACGTGTGTAGAGGGGCAGAAAGGGAATCACAGGGGTAACCAGTCAGAGTTCCTGAGCTGCTCTATTCTCCCCTTGCTTCCCTCTCCACACACCTCAGTCTTTCATCCAGTGCTCCTGTGAATTTATAGACCTGGCTTCTCCCAGAACTGACCTGCATTTACTTAGATGTGTGTACAAACACATTCACATATATACACTTCAGTGTAAATATCTTCATGAGCTTTACAGAGATAGGACTGTTCTTTTCCCCAAGTATAAAAACACAGCACATTTTAGATTCAATTATTCTTTACCTAAATAGTAAATAGCTGGTATTTTTGTATACTCTGGTCTTAACTCAGTTTATAAAGACAGTACACTATGAGAATTTAAAGCTTCTTCAGGAAACGAAGATCTCAAGCTCATAAACACACCTAATTTCTCATAGCTCTTACAGGCTCTCCTCTTCACAACTTGCTTGTAGCTTTAGAATTAAACTAAATAAAAAGAAAATCAATAACATTATTATTTTCTAGCTCGGTGCTATGAAATTTGCCATTGAAGTGGCAAATTTCACAGGGTGAGTCCTGGGTTTGATTTTGTTTGTTTTGGCTTGTGGTTTTTGGGGTTTTTTTAAGATTATTTTGGACTTTCAACTGTATGTATAATTAAAGATTGCACTTGTGGATTCTCTTCGAGTGCTGACCCGGCCAAGTGCTGCTCCTCAGCTCTGTACTGCTGCTCTGCTGTTATGTCACAACTGATCTCTAACTCTTCCATCTGTGAGTTATTCATTGCCTCTCCTCCATGCTCGTCGCTGGCTATTTATAAATTAAACTCCACTATCACAGCATTCACTAGCTTCCCTGAAGGAGGGTCTAAATTTGCAGAATAAAATGCTGAAATTGCACAAAGTTCCCTACATTGGGAAAAAAAGGAAAAAATCCCATCTCAGAAACAGCAGTTACTGTGGATATTTCAAGTATTTCCACTTGGGGCTATTCTAAGTACCACCATTTGATGCAGCCATTTTGGACTTCCATCAGGCATAAGGGCACAAACCAGCTTACTGAGCATCATTTGCACATATGATGATAAAGTCCTGGCTTGCAATATATTGGGAAAGCAATCACCACCAGTAGGCAGTTTAGCTTCCCACAGCTTCAGAAAGTGTGTGCATAAGTAAGTGACCGGACGCTGAAAATCCCTAGGCATCTTATAGCCATACTCTGTCATAAATAAGTCCTAAGGACCAGATCCTCAGGTATAAGTCACCATATTCCCATTGCCTTTGGGAAGTCCTTCTAATTTATACCAGCTGAGGAATCAGCTTTTATATGCACAGCCTCCATAATTCTCTTCCTACGATACCTCAAATAAAATGAGAATGAATAAAACTAAGTGCGTGAAAGCATGAAAAGGAAGTGAGTCCTGCTCTGTCTCATAACAGTAAGAAGCTGAAAAAGGCAGAGCTTGGAATAGGGGCTTCTGATCCACCCTGATACATGGAACAAAACCTGGCCAAAGCAACCTTCAGAATTAGGAGCATGACTCTTGGTCCATTTTCTTTTCTCTGGTATGCCTTCTTCCTGACCTTGGGTAAGTTCATTAACCTTTCTTTTCTAAGTTTCTCTAACCGTGGTAGGACTCTGTACCTCCTGTAAAGGTTGTGGTGCTTAATCGGCCAACATCTCTCAAATACTTGAAGTGCTTTGGATGAAATATGTCGAGTAAGAGAAATAATTGAAGTCAATGGAGCTGTGACAACTAACACTAGCTGAGGATCTTCCCCCTGGTGTTTAATAGGATCAGAAGGAGGCTTAGCTGGAGTGACAGGAAACCAGAGAGACATTTGGTGGTAATAAGATCATCAATGACTCAAAGGGGTTACTATTTGCTGTGGTAATACTAAGCATTTTTCACCTTCCAGGCACTCTATCAGCATCCATTAATTCTCAAACCTCCCTTTAAACAGAGATATGTAATATGTCCTCCATTAAACAGATAAGAAAAAATCAGGCAGAAGGGTGATGTGACTTATCCAACAGAACAAGATGTGAGAAATCAAATTTGAGCCCCTGGCTCCTAAGCCTATTCTTAGGGCTCCCTTTCCACCACTCTTCTGTTATGTATATATTTCCTTATCTTTCTGTTTCAATTATGAAAGTCCATCTCCTGCTCTTTTCTCTGCAAGCATCCCTGCCTAGCTCTCCATTAGATACTACTCAAATGCTTTCCCATAAAATTCTCAAAGCTTTCAGATAGAAAGCAAAGCTGAGGGGAATGCTGCTGGGATGAGCAGCTCTCCTTGTCTCAACAGCCCCTTTCCCTAAGCACTGAGGAAGAAGTAACAGTATTTGCCCTTGCAAATATTTTTCATTGTTCATGATCAGCTCCACATGGCACCTGGCTGCTCCACTGCAACCTCTCCTCTCAGAAACAGTTCTTAGAATATGCCTGGACAGGGTCTGTCACTTCAGACTGCCTATTGCTCACTGCAGGAAGAAATCTGTGACCTGCTTGAGCCCCTAGGAAAATCACTGTAGTTACTTCAGCTCTCAAAGATGCCTGCCGTTAAAGGACGCAAGGCTGAGGTTATGTAAGTGTGCTGGTCAAAGCCAGTTGTTCCCAGGGAGCCCAATCGCAACTGCTCTGCTCCTGCCCCTCTGTAATGCATGCCAGGCCAGGCTTTGGGGTGCTCGGGCTGAATAATAGCCTCAAGGGGAGCCTCCACAGATTAGTTTCTATGTAGAGGAAATATATGTATTTGAATTGGTACCCTACTCCAAAATACAGAAGTATCAAGTGTGCCTGGATACTGCTGTGCTGAAGTGTCCCAGCAGATGGAAGAGTAACATGAAATGGGAGAAATTATTCAACTGTTACGCTATAAATCTGCAACAATCCCAGAGAATGTGCTTTATTTTATAGTAGACTTCCACTGCTGCTTACGAGAACCATGCTATAGCAGTATTTGGGGTAATTACTTTTGAATGCTAGAGGGGTTTTTTAAATTATTTTTAAGTGGTATACTCTAGATTTACACTCAGTTCAGAAAGCAGAGCTTTGGCTACCTTAGCTCTACTTAAACAATAGCACCAAATGGGATGCAGGAAATAATATAAAACACTAGCCAAACCTCAGCACTTACTTTTGGTAACACCACAATGAGCCACATTTGCACGTTATTTCCTGACTATGCCTTGGCATAAGGGAAGCAGGCTTTTTTACCCTTTACAAACCAAACAAAACCATCTTAATTGCAATAAAAGCACAAATTTTGGTCCAGATTAAATTGGAGAGTATAAGGAAGAAAAATGAGTATGTGTAACTAGATAATAATTTCTTCTTTTTATGAGTTTTTTACAAAACAGAAAGGTAAAGAAGGAAGCATATATGCACTTGCTGAAACTTGTGTACTTTAATGGTGACTTAGTACTTCGGGTGCATCTCTGGTTTACGTATTGAAAAGAGACAGCACAAAACCCACAAAAACTAAAGTTCTTCCTATCCAGACGAGGTGGCAGTCACACTTACCAAAAAATTCTGTGAAAAAGAAACATTATTTTCTGTGCTTTTCTGTACTCTTTGCTGCTTTGCTTACTAAAACGTAAAATTCTAGACATCTGATTCAGATGTTAGTTTCTTAATACACTGACTATGATATGTTACAACACAAGTGAACTCTCTGATGAAAGTTTAACTCAAAGCCAACAGACAGGGTTCAGATAGAAGGGACTTTGACATTGGCTCCCTGTATAACCTTGGGAAAATCTCTTATTTCTTGTGTTCCCCACTTGAAGCTATTAAAGTCAGTTCATTAACATGCAGAAATGTGATTTAAGACCATCAGACAGAAAGTCTTAAAGAAAAAGCACTGTCGGCATAGATTTACATTAAATTATCTTAATTGAGTGAATGCTAAGCCATCTTTAGTTACAAAGTAGGAAAAAAAAAGGTAGGCAGAGTCACACTACCTGATCACTAACGCAATAGGGAGATATGTGACAAGTAAATCAACAGACTCACAACAGCTAAAACTTCAGAAGCTTTGCGCAAAACTACAGGTGAAAGCAATGACATGTTTCATTTAGAGGCTTGCTCAGAGCTCATCTACTAATGCTGTTTGTCTGGAAAAAAAACCAAACCCAAACAACAATCAGAAGAGAGAGAAGGTAGCAATTACCAGTGGGGAAAACATAAAAGATGACTGCTGTGTGTATGCCAGGCATTGGGGAAAATTACTACTTTGTCTTTAGCACAGAGATGAGATTTTCCCTGCAGCAAAACAGAAGCTACAGTGTAAATGCAAAGACCAGCTACACTGAACAGGAAAAGGTGAGAAATTCAACTTGATCAGAAAAAAAAGGCCATTCATGAGCTATTTTGGACAGAGAGGTTTTGCTAACAGTCTAGGCTGCATACAGCAGCTTACCAGTAGCTTAGAAGAGGTGGTAGTGCCATCCCATTCTGGGACCTCTAGCAGGTTAGTGATGGGAATTACCCAGGATGACAATGGGAAGCTGAGTGGTGATGAGCACAAGGGAGGGAATCTCAGTTGGCACTGGGCTTTTTGGATGTATTTAGATGAAGGATAACCCTGTGCTGCCAAATAGAAAGAAAGTACTTTCCAGTTTGGGAAGAGATTCCAGGATTTTCCTTCTCCTTGGCAGCACTGATCTGGAATGGTCTATAATGATCCAGTGGACATATCCCAAACAAAATGATGGCTTATTTGGTATTTGAGCTTTTCACACTTACACCTGGATTTCAATATGTGATTGCTGGCTTTGAGGGAAAGATGTTGACAGCTATTAAAAAATAAATAAATAAATAGAAAGGAAAAAGAAACACAGCAAAACCCCCCAAGGGAAATGGGGCTAGACTCTAAAGGGAGAGAGGAATAAGTAAATGCGAAGCGGTGCACAAGAAGTACGTAAGTCTGTGTGAGGTTAACACTAACCATTTACTCCAAGATAAATAAATGCTACCTGGGGATTGTGATTAGAGCAGGCAGCTCAGGGGAGGCAGCAGCTCCTCAAAGCTGGAGCCAGGAGGAAGCTCTGGGAACTTGGTAGCATGGTGCATGCTTTTTGGCACTAGCCCCATCTGACCAAAGGGAACATGATGTTCACAGTTAAGAGTGAAAGCATTCCCTACCATAGCTATCTAATCCAGTGCCATCATGCTGCCAGCTTCTGCAGAGATGTCATGTCATTCTAGCACATTACCATCAAACAGTCTCAGTGAGACAGGAGATGTCATGTGTCCTGTCCAAACTGACCACGTCATGTAGACAACAGTTTGGAATGCCTCCTTACTGCTTTCCCAGCTCAGAAACAAATGAGCAGCACTCAAATGCAGATCAAAATCCTCTTCTGAACACTCTGCCTCATGTAATACTGCTGCTTTTGGTACTGGATAAGACTGCTCAGGCACAGCCCACAGTCAGAAGCAGTAACCAAATTACTAATTCACTTGTTCTGATTCTTATTACAGTCTACCTCCAGGTACGTAATCAGGCTTTTATTCACCTAACTGCTTTATCCTCTAAGAAGCTATTCATCTGAAGAGTTTGCACTGCAGGATTTCCACTGTAAGGATCTCTTTTGTTGTTTTAGAGAAGGAATTCACTGCTTCATTACAATGCTTTTGCTCATTAAAAATAATTTCTCAGTGAGTTTGGTTGCAGTAGCTCTTCAGTCATATTAGAGGCCCTGTTGCAGCATTAGCTCCAGATAACATGCTAAAGACCAGCAGGGAGAATGAAAGGGAGAGAAGAAAACAACAAGTTGGAAGGGCAAGACAGATTGCTGGCAAATTATAAGCAAGCCCAGACATGCTACTGCCCACCGGGGTACTGATTCGTGCAGCCCTGGGAAATGTGTCTGACCATAAACTCAGACTGTATTCTCACAAGAATTTCTCCCTTACACCCAAATACAGTTCTCACTGTATTTTGGCTTTTGCCTCACTTTTTTCCTTACTCCCTTCTCCCTTATACCATCCTTGCCTTTTTTCCCTTTACTACCACATCTTCCATGCTCACTAGAAACACTTCGAAGCTTGCTTTCTGAGTGTAGACTCTTTCCAATCTTTAGGGGAATTTGGTACAGAAAGTCCGTGGTTTACAGCAGCAAATTCACTAACACAAGCACATTGCCCTGGAGAGATGGCATGTTATCTGCCAGTGAGTTTATTTTAGCTCCTTTGCTTTTGAAGCAGGCAGCTCCCTCATCAGAAAGTTTTGCGTGTGTGAGTGGTGTGGGGCCAGCCTGCAGCAGCCTTCTGTGTTACAGTATGTAACATAAATTGACAACTTTCAGTGTAGCTCCCCGTTTTCACATAAATAAGAGAGTTGGAACAGTCTGGAGGTGAAGAAAAGTTATTTTGAGATGCAAAGCATGTTAATCTCCTCTCTTGTGACTTAAGCACAGGTACCAGTCAATGATCTATGTATAATATACCATGTAAATAACGAGTCACATTATTCAGTGAAGCATCAGCTCAGACAAATACAGGAAGAAGCAATGTATTATTTTTCATTCAGTGGGTCAATCTGACCTCTGATGCAAGTCAAAAGCCTTTCAGAGGCTCTTCCTCAGCTGAATACAGCTTTGTTCTTAAAAAGCCAACGTAGAGTCCCTTAGCACGGAAGTGCTGATTGCTCCAGGGAATTCATGATAGTACGATGACGTCTACTTCTCTTTAAGTAGCAGATCAGGAGGAGCTGGGTAGCCTCCCCTGGACATAAGAAAAATAATGTGACTGGTCACTGTTCAACCTAAGGGAACGTACTAAAAGATCCAACAAGAAAGTGCTTTTCTTGGAGAGAGGGAATATTGCTCTAAGCTAATGAGTCAATATGGCAGAAGTCTCACTGCCTGAGGTGGAACTAGAGACATAAAACTACTGGGATTATCCTGCAAAGAGACAACCTGTACTGCAGGAGGAATGAACTAGTTGAAACTTTCTAGATGTTCTCCATCTTTACTCTTGCTGAAAAGAGCTGTCCTGGTCCCTGTGGCCACATAATCTCCTAGGAAGACAAGGGAATATGAATTTAGGCTCCAGGCTTGAGTGGCCTATGCCAGTGTTCACTACTGACTGTTTTGTTCCTCTGCTGCATCTCAGGACTCCTTTGATTTACTTCTAGCTTCCTGCTTCTGGCACTAGTAGGTGAGAAATGGCTCTTCCACCTGCTCTTAAGCCCTGGGGAAATTCTGCAGTCTTTTACCTCTAGTATCTGTTCAGCTGGTGTAATTGGGTTGTTTCAGGATGGATGAAGCAAGAACTGAGAAATGGGTATCCATGAGTTACTGAAAGGAGAAAATGCAAACAAAATCAATTGAAGTTAAATGCAAAGAAAAACAATTGAAGCTAAAATCTTAGACACTCCCCTCTCTTCCAAAATCTCATCTGTAACACGTCAGCACAACAGCTGCTGTGGGAGTACAAAACATCTTGGGATACTGTCTGTCCTTCTCAGAGTGGCCCAGGGTGATAATGATAACATTTAGAGCATCTTTCACCAGGAATCGGAAAAAGTAGCCTTTCCATTAAACAAAAGATGGAATTGAAGCAAAGAGAATGTGAAATGAGAAGGCCAGCATCAAACAGCAAGCAGAAGCTGAACCAAAAGAATAAACAGATCTTAGAGGTGCCAGGCCAGTAGCCTCTCCCAGGTAGTGTGCTTTCTAAAGCACTTGAAAGAAAGATCTGTAGACAGATAGAAAAGACACACTCAAAGGACTGTTGAAAAAGGGCAGAGAGGATGCACTGGAAACCCCTTTTCCTAAACTATTAAGTGGGACTAGTGCCAGCCCCTGTACATGCAAGAATATATGGCTACTTGGAAAGAAACAACCACAAAATGGTAGTCTTCTAACAAGACTTGCCAAGAACAAACAAGTCACCAGCACACTGGGGTAACCACTGCACACTGGCGAAGGTTCAAACTGTCTGACTTTTGGTACTGAAGCAGAGTAGTTAGCATCACAATCATGTAAGCCTCTACATCTGAAAGAGTCAGCCAGATTTCCTTCAGAGCCAATGGGGACATTTCCAAAGCTGAATTAATATGGTGCTTTTTAGATGTCCATTTTAGAAAAAGGGAAGGTACCAAGTCCACATCCCCTCACACTGAACATCAGGCTGGAAATCCAAATTTGAACGTGTCTCAGCAAACAGATACATATACATCTTTACTGAATTTAATCTCAGTCAAATAGAGGAAGACTGAGAATTCAGACAGATTCACATAAAATTCAAGTATTAGGAGTAAAAATGGACAGTAACAGGAAGTTCTTTGTAGCATCAAAGGGAAACTTGTGTGCCACAAAGACCAGTGATGGTAACATACTCCTTGAGAGACCTTTCCTTGTTACTGATGCATACTGCCAGGAGAAAAATGATACAGACTCCATACTGTGCTCCACTAGGATGTTTGCCACCAAATTTAATGTACATACAATGCAGCTAATGCAAAACATCAACATAAGGCTGGTTATTGTTAAATCCCATGACTGCAAATCAAGACTCATTCCAACAAGAGACCATTGGAACCCCAGGACCCAGGCTTAAGCTAGTACAAGTTTTAAGCCAGTCTTGACTCTGAGTGCAAGGGTTTGGTTTGGCAAACCCAGCTCTTTCTCATGAATTCAATGAAGATAAGGCTGTTGGCAATGACTAATCCGAACAGCCTCTTAGGAAAAAGGGGAGTTTAATTACGTTAGTGTACTATTCAGTGACTTGCCTAGACATACCACACGCTGAAAGATACGTGACAATGTGGGTGCTGTAGTTTATATCATCACGAGCTTGGGACAGCCATGTTAGTCATGCGTTTGATTCCTGTCTCTCTCTTTTCTGAAGTGCATTAGCTGCTATGGAAACAGTGTCATTAGAATGGACAGGGCTTTCTGACATCCAGATGAACCCCATGCTTATGCTAAATGATATATCTTCTATGCAGAGCTCTACCTAGGTCTAACCATGACATATTAACTAGTTCAGATCCATCACACATGGTCTGAAGTACATTTCTATACAAAGGATGTAATTCACAAAAGCTTTACAGTTCATTTCCGTACTCTTGAGTCATGATGGGCTTCTTATACCCTATAATGTCATGAAAACAGAAAACTTCACAGCTGCAATAACTGGCAATGTGATATTTAGTTAGGGAAGCTTGAGGAATACCTCCCTGCTCAAAAAATAGAAGACGAGAATCCCACTGCTGAATTACAATCACAGTTTAACTAATTTCAGTTTTTATGCTTCTTGCAATTGTCCTTTTAAAAGGAGGCTGCAGGAGGTGCTAACTTAACTGGATCAAGAGACATACAGATGCCAGAATTTTACATCCTCTTGTTAAACAGTACTTACCCAAAAGACTAAGATAGATACAAACACAATCAAAATCTGTCTTAAAGAAAGAAAAAAAAAAAAAGAAGAGTAGCTCTCTTTAATTAAGGAGCCTATCAAATTCCATAATTTGAATTAAGATTTTCACAGAGGAACAATGAAACAAGAACTAAATCAACTCAACGGCTCATCTGTTCCTGTATCTAAATGTGACAACTGCAAAATGTTTTGAGCAAGATGTAACCAATTCCCTTTCTGCTACTGCCACTCATTTCAATCCTACTGCACTATTACCTGCATTGTTACACTGCTTCTAATGCCAGTCTGTGATCACAGACAGGACGATCAATTTGGAAAAGCTTCAAATGCTCTGAAATATTTACCAGGTTTTTGAACACCTGGAAAGCCATGAAATAAAAATAAATCCATCAGTTATAGTATATAATGCTTTTCCAACAGGAGTGTGCATGTGATTTGACTTCCCCAGTCTTTAATAACTACAGAATAAATCCTGAGATATCACAAGGAAAGCAACTGTCTGGATCTCTCACACAAGCCTAGAAGTGTCCAAAATACCTTTGCTTTAACAACCAGTCCTACACCATTGTAGAGACCCAAAAGACTTGGAAAATTTCAGTGAAGCTTCTAAAACAGGAATCTTGTAAAATGCAACTTATGATGCTTATCACATTGATCATAGCACTCAGCCTCCAAAATGTTGGTTTAGCTCTTCCTGCAAGAAGCAGCAAATGCTGTCAACATTTCAGTGAAGGTTATGCATGCCTCAGTTTACCAGTGAATTCTGAGCAGCAACCTCCTGTGACTGAAGGAGCCTTTTTTTTCTATGCTGCAATAGGATAGTCAAATTAGATATTAGTAATTTATCCATACTAAATTATACTTGATTGATTAAAATCTGCCACTCTGCAGATACAAAATTTATAGGAAAACAGAATGGAGGAACATGATGTGACTATTAACTTGAACCTTGAGCTCCTCCCTCCCTGCAATAAATAGTTGCAATGATCCATGTTTGGAAAAAGGACAAGTAACCACAGCAAAATAGGCACGCACATACTTTGCTTTTTTTCTTCTTAGCTAGAAAATTTCCACTGCTGCCTTTGCAATTGCTAGTTATCTGTCATGCTTTGACAAGGCTGTTCTGCCTACTGTTTGTTAAGGAGAACCAAAAAGAAGTCCACATCTGGTGGGAATCTTACACGAGTTTAGCCTTGCTGGAAGAACATCAGTAACAAACAGGGACTGTGAAGCTGAATAGTTCATCAAAGACCAGTGGAGCTGCACAGCTCTCTCTTGAACACTAGTTAAGTCTAATGGCTGAGTACTAACATTGAAATCCCCAAAGGACTGTAAAAAGGTCAGAGGCACAGCGTGCCAGTGGAGCTATGACAAGCCCCATGACCACACATGCAATTCTTGGTCTCATCAGCAGACACTTGGTTATCTGGGATTTTTACAGCTGCAAGGAAGCAATTCTTCAGAACACTAGTGTATCTTGTTGTAACTGAAAACAGCTACAACAGTTTTCAACCTTTTCAGTTTGTATGCCATTTTTGTGCCTCTCTTGTAGATCTCTGTACAGTGATTTTAAGCCAATGACAATAGCCTTGTTTTTCTCACTTTTTTATATAGCATAGATGTAGTCCACCCACCTCTCTAAGTAAAAAACTAAAGACATTCCAGTCTTCCAGACTATTCCACACATTACTATTAAATTAATCAATTAAAAATAAAAAGCCACTTTACTAATAAATATCCATAGCAGCAATCACTGCTTTAAAGATACCTCCACATTCTGTTAACTTTAATTTCCAATATGAGAGCAATATGCCACCACACTGTAGTATTTGCACTGCATTCTGTGGGGCTAAGACCATATTCTGATGCCTGGATGCTGCAGGTTGGCCTTTCAAGACAGATACTCCTAAGCACCCTTGCAGCAACCATAGGATGAGCGAATGTGTCTGCATCTCTCAGTATCCTACTGCTGCGTGGTGCTCACAGGGTTAGGAAGAAAGTCTGCAGAGATAATGGCTGCAGTTTGGAAGGGCTTCTCTTTGTTTCACTTTCTGAGCTTGCTTGCTGAGGCAGCACTAATTGCAGAACAAGACTTCAGCTCAGGGGGCCTCACAAGCAGAGCTGACTGCTCCTGAAGCTTAATTCCCTGATTCATGACCTTGGAACAGCAGGGACGGAGGAGAAGAGCAAACACATCCAACAGTTGTTGCAGTAAGGGTGGCAGAGCGGCCTGAGGGTTCAGGACATAGATCCTGTCAGCTCTATTTTCTGCTGTATGTCAGCTATGGACATGTCACAGAATCTTTCCTTGGACTTGAGTTTGTCTCTTAATGGCGCTGATCAAGTGCTTTGAGGTATTTGGAAGACAGAAAATGCAAAAATATTTTGTAGCATTTCATTATTAAATATAGGTCTAGACAAACACCTCTGAATTTTGTTATTATTCAGATAGATAAATATAGAGCTGCTTGCACTGAGTCCCTTCTGTGTTTTCCTTCTGTGAATATTATAGGAAGTGACATCTAATGTGGAATGAGAAAAAAAAAGGAAAAACTTGCATCAGAAACTGTTCACAGAAGACTTTTGATTGTGATAGCTTATTTGCATTTGAGGTCTGACTTTTCTCACAGAAAAAACACTGTGATTTTTTTACAGTAAAAATAATAGTAATACAAAAAATAAATATTATAAAGTCTACTGAACTCTCCTATAGCCAAATTCCTGAGTAGCTTCCTCCTATGTGGCATCTGAAGAACTTTTTCTCTTGAAGGAACTAGTGTTCCGTGTACCCATATAAAATAAAACACATCACACCACACTTAATAAGTTAACTAAAGATAGGGATGGAAGCAGGCGCCACTACTAAGGTAGAAATTGAACAGGGGGGTCAAACCCCAAAAGCTTACCAACAGTACTAACGGAGGAGGCAAGTGGAACTGTTCCTAATGAAGACAAGAGGCAACGTCTCTCCAAAAGGGTAAATAGAGGATACTGCGTATCACTGATTTAGATTTCCAGCTGCACAGACCCAGAACCAGGGAGCCAACAGAAGGGCTTCCTTTCTGCCACCAGTGCACACAACGGCAGCTCCAGTCCAGTTATACCAGCATGACCAAGAGGTTACACATCCAAGACAGTCCCAAGAAGGCAGGAAAAGGTGCACAAGACTCCACCTCCAAACAAAACATGATCAGACTTCCAAGTGCTGTTCTTTTTGGCTTGGTCCTCACCAGCTTCATCTATGCTCCCTCCTTATGACACATGGGTAAATCACCAAACACACAGCACGTGCCACTTAACTCAAATTCTAGTCCAGCATGTCCGTATTGGTGGTAGTGTCTTACTGCCTTCTGAAGACAGAGAAGGAACTAAATGACTTCCCTATCAACTTGACAAAAAAGTCATGCAGTAGAGCTTGTCCTTTAGGCAATTAACAGGGTCAGTCACAACAAACAAAACATAAGAAAAGCTGATTTTGAAGACTTAAACTGAACCTCAAAATGTAGCTGTGCACCCTGCAAGGAGGAACTTTGCATACGTTTCTCACTAACAGCTTCAAAATTGCTTCACAAGAACTGAAGGCAGAATTAGATGCACTTCATAATAAGCAAAATCAACTTTCAGTGCAGTTTTACATCAATAGAGGCAGATGGGTAGAGGTAATAATGCTGAGGTGAGAGGACAATTCATTCAAATAACACAGAAATAATGTCCAGTCTTACTTCTTTTCTTTCAGAATGGTCATAAATCTTGCAGATATTAAAATAGCAGCAATGGAAATGCAGAGAAAAGGACTAGGAAGACAAGTGTAAAAAACATGAATGCTTTTCAAAGTAGCCACAGTATGAAGAAGAGGTCAGAAAGAGGAATGCTAAAGGATTTCTAATTTTTATTTCTGGATGAGCCACATATTTGCCAGTTCCTCTTCAGCAAGTGGCAGGCTTTAATCAATCAAGCCTGATTTACTACGGATAAATTACAAATATCTAATTTTAGTATCCTATTTTGGGGCAGGGTGGGGGAAGGAGAAGGCTTCTTAAGTCACAGGAAGTTGCTGTTCAGAATTCACTGGTAAACTGAGGCATGCAGATCCTTACCCACCTCCTGCTCATACTTTAAAAAAGGAACAAAAATACTTTGAGGTGCTTTGAGTTCTTCAGAAAAGAAGTGTTGCACATGAGCACGGTGTTATAATTACTATATAATCCATAGGGCTTGCATTTAAAAAAAACCCAAACAAATCCCAAGTCCTTCTTAGGAATAATAAAAAGAGGACTGGGCTATGATCCTGGAAATGTTCATAATAAGGTATTTCTGAGGATATTAGTTTATGGACCACTTTTCTCCTATGTAGCTATTGATGTAGACTGATATTCTTCACAGAAAATAGAAACTCTTGCAAGAAAGCTCTCAGAGCATCTGGTAAAAGAGCCAGATTTGCAAGAATTTCTCCTGAAATGAGAGCTTGTTTATTGGGTTGCACTGGCATCTTGTAATAACATCTTGCAATATAGTTTTTTTACTGTATCTCACTTGATTAGAAAGAGCCTTTGTAAATCTGAACAGAATCAAGCTTACAGCAGTTAATACTTCCAAATTAAACAATCTCCCCTCCTATTGACAAAGACGTGTATATTTTTATCTCCAAGTGTTTTCCCATTCTACAATTGCAACCAAGAAAAATCTATAGTCTGAC
This sequence comes from Nestor notabilis, assembly GCF_000696875.1. Lineage (NCBI taxonomy): Eukaryota > Metazoa > Chordata > Aves > Psittaciformes > Psittacidae > Nestor > Nestor notabilis. The sequence goes on along the minus strand of NW_009944947.1, from coordinate 44,298 downwards.
AATGCAGTCCTGGTGTCTGCTGCTGAAGGAAACCCATTCCCCCTGACATCTTCAGTGACTACTGAATGGGTCTTCCTAAACACCTTCCAACATTTACATCATACAAAAAATATATAATCATATGCTATTATGCAGTAACACATAATTGCATATAATAATGTAGTATATAAAAATATATCATTATATTAGAAATAAAAGCAATTTTACTAACTTATACTGTGACATGAGAATCAATTGAAGATGTAGCATTATCGCAGAATTTGCACTCAGTGTTTTGTATTAAGATGATTAATACTGAAGAATGACAAAGAAAATTTCAGTATCAGAGCTACTTCCTATGAATAGATGGGTTTTATCTAGGCATCTAGAAAAACACATTACACTTCTGTATCCTCTCAGGAACACATACCTGCAGCTGTACTGGACAAGTATGGGCTTAGCAAACAAACTGCACTGCTCTGGCTACACGGACTGCATGCTCAAAGCTGTTAATGTCAAACACATCAATGCTCTTCAGTTCAACATAGATACTGTCTTCATCATGAACGTTTCCAAGCATTTGAACTGGAAGGCTGCTTTCCTCTTTTCTTACATTTCTCTTTTTAATGTAAGGATTTTTTTTAGATAGTTATTAAAGAAGCAAGTGTTCATTATTGTTTCTGTTTCAGCAAGGTTATTGTGCTGTGGCCACAGAAGATCACCATGGTTGAAACTGTCACCTTAATCTGTACTGTCCCTGTCCATTGATCTTTTCTACCTGTCGTCTCTCATATTATTTTTAGAATAGCATTGCTTTGGGAAATAGACCACATCTTTGCAACATGTTTTCCCCAGTGACTAGCATAAGGCAGCTGCAATATGAATAAAGAAAGAGTTGTCAAAAATGAACAGAAGCATAGAGAACTTGTCCGGCCATAACAGTGATCTTTAAAACCTTAAATTGCCTGCCCAGCTTGATGCATGCCACAGAGGGATCCATTTCTCAATAAGAAGGTTCACATTTCTGTGGGAAGAGTTTTGGAGCAAACACTGTTGGCATTTGTCCACCTGGGAGGTACAAGTCATTACATTATATAAGGACCAAAGATAAAATTAGATTGAGAACAATGTGTAGCATCTTCTAGAGCACAATGACTCACATTCACACATGAGCCTGTCAAGCTGGAACACAGTCACGGAGAGTGTAAAAACAAGGCTGCAGTAAAAAGTATATCTCCAGATTATTTTGTTGAAAATATGGAGAAAACTACAGAGCAAGAGCACACTAGTGCTCTCCAGCCTACTAATTCCACAGGCCACAGAAATTCATGAACCAGAGCAGATACATAATACTACTTCTCTCCCTACACTTTGCACATCACCACACAGAAAGAATTCTTGGGGGAAAAAAAACGTTGACAAAACAAAGATTAAATATCCCTAACGGAAGTCTCAGGAGAACCTATTCAGAGGTGAAACCTCTTCCTTTAATGACATGTCAGCTCACACAGAAACTCCATGCCACCTTATACATACATTGAAAATGTGGGATTCTGTACAATTCTACCACTCAGGAAAAGTGTATTGTTGTCATTGCAGTACACACAGAACAAGAGAGGTGAATAGACCTGTCTGTCTGCCACCATCCCTTCTCTTCCCTCCTTTCAATTTTCAATGAAGGAAGCAACACTGTTGATCCTCACTTCAGTGCATTCTCAGTCCAGATAATTGCTGTACAGCTTTGCTCATCAACTCATAGAACCAGAGGAAAGTCAGATCATTTTTTGCTTCTAGTCTGGAATTAACAACCTGAATCCACAACCACTCATGTTTTATAATTCATCAGAAAACGGTCCTTGAAACAATTGCTGGGTCCTAATAGATGTCAATGCCTACAGCGAACATTGTCAGGAACCACCTCACAAGCACTATCAGCACCTCTCAGTGAATATGTTCAGAAGCTGTCTCCTAAGTACTGTCACAAGCTATCAAAAGATGTGGTCAGATGCTAGCACCCAATTGCTGTCACCTCACAGCAGGCCTGGTCAAAGCCACTTCCTGACTGCTGTTGAAGCCAGCCAGGCAGGACACTTGTCTTTATGGGTGATTACAGGAACAATGCAATATTGCTTCCATAACAGCTGAACACCTTCTTTATAACCTCATATCACAATCAACAAAAACATTATTCCGTACCTTGGCCTAGGCTAGGAGGGAATTCCTGCAACACACAGGAATTATAGCACTGCGTACCAATGAACAAGAATTATCCAGTAATTTTGTCCAGGTGTGAATAAACAACCAGTAAAAATACCACCACTTACACATGGTGGATCTTACTGCCATGAGATTTTTTCCCTCTGCCATATTCAGCTGAAGATTCTTTTCTTAAAATTTCTCTTTTCCTTTGTTACACCTTTTCTTGCTATGGTTTACTGTAAGCAACACTTCTCACTCCTTGATTTTAAATAATTATTTCATACCTACTTAGTCACGAATTAATAAAGTTGTACATATTTAGTTTGCTCAAATAAATCCACATGCAACTGTTTGACTCCCTTAGGAGATCTGAAATGCAAAGAATGCTTTTAATGAAAGGAGAAAAACGACAGATTGTCCCTCAATGTGTGTGTGTATATATATACACATACACATACACTGTATGTTCTGGCACATGGTAGGGTGTATTTACTGTATGAGGCCATATGCTTGAAGAATTAGAACAGAGGAAAAAAGCCAGTTTCTGAATGTTGTATGTCTAGTTTACATATTGCCAAATAGATTTTAAATATACGGGAAACAGAGTTCATAACACTCATAATTCATAGAGGACAGGTAATCGCATATAAAGATCAGCAAACATTCAGGAGTTAGATTTACAAAGAAAGAAGATACAACACTTATCATCTGTATGAAGATTTATCACTGCTCCTCTCTTTTCAGCTTTTCAAAAAACCTCTCTTAAAACTCTGAGCATGCCAAATGTTACAGAAGTATTATCATAATCCTTGCATCATGTGTGGATTTACTGGACTGTTTCCACCAGCCTAGAGGTGGAATCACTGAGCACCATCCCACACCACACAATATAAATATGTCCACAGTCAACTTAATGATTTGCAAGCAAGTATCAACATGTTCAATGGATGAAAACATTCAACCTAACAGAAAACAGTGTAACAATAAGAATTAACTGAGTGCTGGAAACTGGAGCAAGATAAATTCTTATGAGAAAATAGGGCTCAATATCTTCCAATGATTTTGAATATGTAGAATATGCTTGTCATCAGAAGATTTTTAAATACTCAGAAAAAGTAGCCTACATCAGTGCTTTCATACCCTTTGTTGCTTGTTGGTTTGTTGGGTTTGAGGCTCCTTTTCTTCCTTTCTGTTATTATGGGGCAGCAATAGATGCATTCTGTGACATTACCTCCCTTCCATTAGAGTTTAAGTGGAAAGAGAAGAGACTAATTCTTCAACAGCAAAGTTAGAGGTTATGGCCACAATTAATGCATTTGTGCCTATTTGTCTATATCAAGTCTTGCCTTGTGAACTCATCATTAAAACAAGAGTTGGGGCAGTGATTGTCCTGGGGAAATACTAGACATTAACTAGATCTCCTCTTTAGGCTTTCTAGGTGTATAGAGAATTAGACATACTCTTTTCAGCTTATATAGTATCTTCTCTGGAACCTCACAGCATATTTAATTACATAGCACCAGTGTGAAATGACCATCTCTCTGATCTTGTGAAGTTATTCTACTAAATTAACAGTTGTGAATAAGTAAAATTACTAGAAAGCAATTAAATTCATTTTAGTCTATGTCAATGTGTTCATTGCACATCAAATCATGATCTCCTCTTCAAAAATCTCCCAGAACCACAGCTGCCTTAACAAATGAACTTAAAACGAAGGATCTTCATGAAGAACAGATTAGAAGCTCTGTTTTTTTCAAGGAAATGCATTCTTACATTGTGATGGCACTAGGGATCAATTATACAATTTATTTCCTTATAATTCAGTTAACTGTTGCCTTCTGAACACCTCTATAGTCTTGACAGACCTCATTTCCCAGTCCAGACTAGCCAACGATTCTTCATGAAACCTGAAGTCTCTTCGCATTCCAGTACCTCAGTTTCCCTTCCTTTCAAATATGAGGAGGATGATGGTTTCTGCCTCAGAAGGATTCTGAAGATTAATTCTTAGATGACTTGAAATCATCTGAGCTGTGATGCTTGGGTAGAAACTATCAGTGATTAGCAGATGTTGCTTTTACAATGACATCTTCTTAGATTTTAAAACCTAACCTTTTTGTGTGAAAGAGGAAAACAAACCCTGACACCTCTTGGTTTCTACAGCAGATTTGTGCCTTGATTTCAAGATTCTTTTAACTTTATTGTACAGGGAAAGAAGATTGAGAGCAGGGCTGGAAAAGAATCTGAAATTCACAGAGAACCTCTTCTCTGTCTTCCTTCTTAATTGCCAGTTCAGACCTGAAGCATTGACCCCTATTAACCATCATTATGGCACTTTACCCCACTGGTTAGAAGAGGTTTTTTCCTGATGTGCTGAGCAAGTATGGTCTCCAGCCAGCCTGTGCAGAGGCAGGACTTGATGCATAATATGAAACAAACAGCAACAATGACAGGACAAAATGGACTTTGACAGAGAAAGATTGATGGTGGCAAATGGAGAAGTGTCACAAAGCCAACCTCATGCTTGCCAAACTCCAAAGGCGCATTTGTCATCTGTGGCACTTTCTCCCTGGTGCAGGCTGCTTGTCAAAGCGACTACTAGCTCAAGTGTTCAGTATGCGAGGAGATGTTGAGGTGAAGAAGTGAAGACATCATTCTTCATTACTCATATCAGAAAGGGGGAAAGGAAAATAAGAAAGAGTTGACCACAGTACAGTCTTGATTAATTACCAGACTTGGCAGTGGAAGCTAAAGGAAGGTGAATTTTATTCCTATATACGCACAGCACAAACACAACTTCCCTGAGAACCATCAGCTCATTGAGGCAAGCATTAGCGCCTGATCCTGAAGGCCGGCACAGACCTGAAAACACAGACCTGCAGAGCCATGCAGCTCCTCTTGCCCCTGCACTGCTGCTCTGGGTCTCAGACCTTTCTGATGGGCAAATCTCACAGACTGGAGGTAGCTTTGGCCTTACAGTAAGCAACAGGTTGCATATAGAGTTGCCAATATGCACATTGCACATACAGACTGTGAGAAGAGTTCTGTTATGTAAAACTGAGATGGTTTCAAAAGGATTTAAATGTTTCAAAGTGTAAATCACATGCAATTGTGATATTTTTTCTCTAGCTGATCTCTATCACTAAAGTTGATAAAGACTTTATTTGAAAAACCTCCCTGTATTGCTAAAGTTGCCAGAACTGATCTCTCCTTACATGTTATTTAAAATAATTTAGAGTAAAATTATCCTAGGAAAGCAGCTCAGTTAAAATGCCATTATAGGTCTCATACCACGTACACTTAGCATTCAAGTAAAAATGCTAGTTTTTCCTTCCCTAATTGCCAACATTGTAAACCCAGCCTGTGATACGAAGTTTACACCTTTCCAGCTCATACGTCATCTGAAATAAAGGATGCACTTTTGGACTTTTTAAACAATTCTATAAGTACATGTAAGCCATGAAAGAAGATATCTGTCTTCTCTCAAAATTTTGCTGACTTTAGTACGAGTGAAAAATATTTTAAATGTGTCTTAATTTTTATCCCCTGCAGTTCTAATTCTGCAGTCACAAAGGGTTAAAAATTGTGTCCATTGCTATTTGAGCAAACAGGCTTGAGATGATATTCTACCAGGTTTCAATCACAGCTGGCAGTAGCTGGCAGCTACTGGAAACCGCTTGTCCCATGTTTATTAGTAAAATTGCTTTGAACAGTGGCTGAGTGGGGATTAGACCAATTGATGACAATCACCAATAAATGACAGGTCACTTTCCTAGTACATAAACAGTCCAAACATCTAGCAGTCTAGGGCTGATGCAGGGCTCCTAAGTATGAGCCTCTGCAGTACCCAGAATAAAGGACTTGGACACAGAGGACCTGGACTGTGAATGCTGTATTTACACAGTGCCTGGAAGCACGAAAACTTTCTGAGCTTAAAGACAGAAATTCAAAGGCCTCAAGAGGTGCACGGGGTCTAAAAAGCACACCCACCAATGTGGCCTATCCCATTCTCCTCCCACCCCATCATCTCCACTTGAGGAGTTGGGCACAAGGACACCCAAAAAGCTTAGACAACAGAAAACTATGAAGGCATTCAGTGCAGCTAAGTCAGCAGCACTTCTGGGAGCACACAAGAGTAGAGTAGAAAATCATTTAGTAGGATTTCACCAGAAAAAGCAGATATGTACAGTGTTCAAGGGAGCTATGCTGCCTAAGCACAGTTTTCAGCATCACTTAAACTCTACTGCAAACACTAAACCATTTTTGTGAATCCTGACCACAACCTTTTGGAACTGAGACTTCCTACCTGCCTGTTGGAAGAATATTTCACAAGCTTCAATGCATCTATCCTCTCAAAATGTGAAGGATGCAACTAAGCCCTACAATATAGCCAGAAATAAAAGCAGTAGAGGGAAGATTATCTTTTAGAAAGCCAAGAACCAGATGTATCCAAGTATCAGAGTCAGAAGCAGCACATCTGGAAAGCACTGTGTCCCTGCTGAGAGGCAGAGACCAACAGCTGTCTATGGATACTACAGCATTGCTGTGAGGAAACAGAACATCTCTGCACAGATCTGCTCTACACATTACAGAGACACCAGTCATGTGGAGCTGGGCCAATGCACCATGCACCATGCTCAGCTGTGCGCCACAGAAAGGCCAGTCACTGCTCAAGGTCACCTTACTCATCTACAGAAATTGTGGCAAATGTGCAAAACCAAACTCCTAAAAACAGCATCATTTTCATCTCTCCCCTCCCCCTGCCTGATTATCATGTTAAAAATGGTCCCATCTCTTCAAAACATAAACACTGTCACCTTCAAAGTGCATGTTTTCTCAGTAAAAATAAGTCACTTTCTAAGTGAAAGTAAACTTCCTTCAGATGCTTTGTAAATAATTGCCCTCACCAACATTTTCATGCAAACCTACAGTACCTGTTTTATCAGGGTTTCTCACAAAGCAAAATCTGAGAAGGTACAAAATCTAGAGAAGAAAAACAGTTTTGTGTCCTTTTTAAAGTATTTTTAATTTAACCTGGTTCTACACTGCAGCTCAAGGTGCAGAAAATGCACACTACTACTAGGAGCCTGTCTTTTACCTGACATACTTTAATCATTGATTCCACATAATGAAAGCCACCTCTGAAAGACTGTTCTACTTTGCATCCATTTTTCATGTTCACTGGCTCTCAATGTCCTCCCTGCAGCTTATGCCTCAGAACAGCTCCAGAGATCTGCTCCCCCTCCCTCCCCATCAATTCCACTCTGAAAATACCCAAATCTGCTCTCAAGCAAAGGAATAAACGTACCTCCAAATGCCTGAGTAGCTTTCCCCTTCACCCTTCCCTGCAGGTATCCATACTTTATCCTTTCCAGATAAGCCTCCAAGTATCACCACTATCCTTCTTGGCCTGCCAGTGAAGCTTGACAACGCTTTCTCTTAATCACCTGAAGCTGTCAGTCATTATGAGAGACATGACAACTCACAGCTTGAATATATTGCACCCACAGGAATCCCACCACTGTCTAGGCTACACAGTGACAGCTGCTGACCAAGCACTCTAAACCAGGCCTGGGCAAAAGGGCTGAGGCAGAATAACACAACAGATGTGCGACCACCAGGTTGGCACTCCCCTGCACCCTATGGCCATCTCACAG